>NW_021836943.1:0-10000 GCF_006345805.1 Octopus sinensis | reverse complement strand
ATGTATGCATGTATGTATGTATTTATGTGTGTGTATGTGTGTATGTATGTATACTTCCTTGTCGCTCTCAACACTGGAAATATAGTAAACCAGTGATTGGACCGCTTCTTCCAGAGTCGTAAACATTGATGGGGGTTTGCCAGGAAAAGTGTGTGACGTAAAATATAAGGCAGCATAATAAGGTCAAGGACATTAGGGAAAAACTGCAGAACTGTACAACGCCATCATCGTAAGCACCATCACGACCATCACCACCATCACCACGACGGCGACCAACACACCATCACTACCACCATCACTACCACCACCACCATCACCATCACCACCACCACCACCACCACCACTATCGCCATCATAGTCATAAGCACTCACTACGAGCGCCACCACTACCACCAGGACCGCCACAGCCACCACCACCACCACCACCACCACCACCACATCACAACCATCACCAAGACGACCCCCGCTACACCACCACTACCACCATCACCACCACCATCACCACCATAGCCGCAATCACTGACTGCCGCCACAAAAATCACCACTACTACCCCAACCATAACAACAACAGCAAAAACAACAACAGCAGCACCTGCAACAAGGACAAGAACAACAAATGTATGTGTGCATGTAAGTATGTATGTAAGTATGTAAGTATGTGTTCATCTATCTATCTATCTATCTATCTATCTATCTATCTATCTATCTATCTATCTTACTATCTATCTATCTATCTATCTATCTATCTTACTATCTATCTATCTATCTATCTATCTATCTATCTATCTATCTATCTATCTTACTATCTATCTATCTATCTATCTATCTATCTTACTATCTATCTATCTATCTATCTATCTATCTATCTATCTATCTATCTATCTATCTATCTTACTATCTATCTATCTATCTATCTATCTATCTTACTATCTATCTATCTATCTATCTATCTATCTATCTATCTATCTATCTATCTATCTATCTATCTATTATCTATCTATCTATCTATCTATCTCTATCTATCTATCTATCTATCTATCTGTCTGTCTATCTATCTATCTATCTCACTGATGTGAATGCACTGTAGAAAAATCGGCTCCAAGTAAGTTGGCTTTTTTTGTGTAGGAAAACTTTTTATTTCTGAAATATTTTTTGTGGAATAAAAAGTTGTCTAACACCATCTCCTTTAACCTCAGTAAATCTTGTAGTAGGAAATTACCCCACTTGGGGTAAATTTCCAAAACTTTAAAAAATTTTCTTTGGTTTCCTTGCCATATTCTAAGCGAAAACGGCTAAGCCATCCCAGGAAACCGCCGACACTCGCCTCTACCAAAGCCAGAGGTGAGGGAAGCTGAAAACAAAGTCGTTCAGCTTGAACCCACACCTCTGGCTTTAGAAGATACAAAGAAAGAAGCAAATATGTTTACGATTATAAACGCTGCCTTCACCACTGCCATCACCGCTACCGCATTCACCACCGCAACCAACACGAAACCTCAAAATAATTTTGCCGCAGCTTTAAAGCTAAAGAAAAAAATCATGTCCTTTTCGAAGGAAGAACTGCTTGCCTGCAAAGCAATGTTTAAGAAAGACGAACACACCATACAACTACAGACACCACAAAACATCACAGAAAAATCACAAAGAAAACAATTATTTACAAGACACTCAACCTAAAAACAAAACTATACGAAACGGCCACTCAAGAAACAGTAGAAAATGCTTTAAGGCCTATATGGGCCTTTAAAGTCTACATCACGACGAGAAACAGATTTGCCACGATCGAAGTTAGATTTGACAGTGAAGAAAGAGCCAAGAACCCCTCCACAAAGTCCTTTGAATGCGATAACTTAGTGATGATCCCTACATACCTTGGCCGTAGGGTCACAAAAAAAAATGTGTCCCTTGAGATAGAAATAAAATGGCTTGTGTCTGCCATTTGTTACGACTGATAACAGTTTATGCACCGTCCTTAACAGGTCGGTCAGATTTCTTTCGACATCTACAGGTTTTCCTGAGAACGTCTCGACCTTTACTTTTAGTGGGGGATTGGAACGCTACCCTGGGCCCCGAAAGGATAAAAAGCAAAATCAACCTCGGTGGAATTTGATCTTAGAGCAGAAAAAACAGACAAAATGCCGCTAAGGGTTTTGCCCTGAGTGCTAACGATTCTTTTTTTACTCTAGGCACAAAGCCCGAAATTTTGGGGGAGGAGGCCAGTCGATTAGATCGATCCCAGAACGCAACTGGTACTTAAGTTAGCGACCCCGAAAGGATAAAAGCAAACTCAACTTTGGCGGAATTTGAACTTAGAATGGTAATGACGGGGGAAATGCTGCTAAGCATTTTGCCTTGTGTACTCGCCGCCCTTATGCAGGCACATAATAGTGGTAAAACTATTGAAAGATTATACTACTATATACTACTAGACTTGAATATCTGGGTAAGTGAGCGCTCTAAGTGTTTCTAAAGTATTGCCCTTTCCATATAAGTTACATTGAGTGACACTCCCTTCACCAATTGTCAAATGGAGATAGCTTCTGATGGCTTCCGATATACGTCGCTGCAGCCTGCATTTATATTAGTAGATAATAATCGGAATGTTTTGGCCTACTTTTCAGAACACTCCCTTCTTACTGTTGTTCGTGCAATCACCAAGCACACACACACACACATACACGCACGCAGGCACACACACGCAGGCACACACACGCACACACACACGCACATACGCACGCAGGCGCGCACACACACCAGTCAAAGAGAGATCCTTTACACAATCGCATGTTTTTCAAGAAATTGCTGCATGCTCTCCTTGAAACGAGAATCTATTTTTTCTAACAAGTAGGAAGAAGACCAGAAAATTTAATCTATTGTAACCTATGATTACTGAACATACGGGATGGGTATAACTGGAATTCCTTTCTTGATAGGTCATGTATACATATACACATACATACACGTGTACATACATAGATACATAGTTACACACACACACACAATATATATATTATATATATATATATATATATATATATATATATATAATATATATATATATATATTATATATATATATATAATATATATATATACATATATACATACATACATACATACATGTATATTATCTTCGCAAGAAAGTAATTTCGGTTCTTTAATGTGAATATAAGTTATTTTTTTTCTTTCATACAAAGAATTAACTTTTATCAATTATATATTTTCCATTTTCTTCGATAACCCTTTGCCCTCTTTCAGACAACTTCATAATTCCGCGCTCATAAAACTTTTGGTCCTCATAAGCCAAAATCTGCAGCAAGTACAATTTCAGGTAATCCTCATTACTGAAAGTTTTACCATTCAAAAAATTTTGCAAACTTCGAAATAAATGGTAATCTGATGGTGAAAGGTCAGGGCAATATGGTGGGTGTGACATCACTTTCCAAGCAAGCTCCAGTAATTTTTCACGAGTTAGCAAAGACGTGTGTGATCTAGCGCTGTCATGGTGGAACACGATTCCTTTACGATTTGCCAATTCTGGCAATTTTTCCTTGATTGCTTCCTTCAGTTTCATTAGTCGTTGACAGTAAACATCTGAATTGATTGTTTGGTTCCTTGGAAGAAGCTCATAATTTACAACACCCTTGTAAACCAACCAAATTGACAGCCAGACCTGTTTTGATGCAATTCAGCTTTCAATGCAGTTTGTGCTGGTTCATTACGCTTGGACCATGATCGTTTTCGATTGATGTTATTGTAGACAATCCATTTTTCATCACCAGTGATGATTCGTTAAAAAGAAGGTCGATTTCATTGCGCTTGAGACGCATATCGCAAATATTTATTCGTTGTATGAAGTGAATCTCTTTCAATTTATGTGGAACCCAAATATCGAGCTTCTTAACGAGTCCAAGACATCTTAAATGATTTTCAATTGTTTTAATCTGCCCAGCACCTCCTGTGCCTGAGCTGTCCTCTCTATTGGTAATGCTAGGTTCGTTTTTGCAGTCCATATTAAAACTGACACTGAACGAAGAGCTGTAAATAAAATTACCCACAATATGCATCTAAAGTAAGCTAAAAGTAACGGCTATCAAATGTCAAAAAGAAAAAAAATCATAACATTAACAAAAGTCATTTAAAAAATCGTAACTCTGTGAAAAATGAAATTGTTTTCTTGCTAACCCAATATATATATATATATATATATGTGTGTGTGTGTGTGTGTGTGTGTCTGTTTGTGTGTATCTATATGTATATAAATATATATATATTTACATATAGATACGCACACATACACACGCACACACACACACACACACACACATGCACACAGAAGTTGAACAAAATAATGGAAATACCTAGCGTCACATCATCATAATTTTGAAATATCTATAAAACTGTCAAAAACTTGTTTATTTTTATGTATTTTTTATTTATCGTTAGTGTTGCTTAATAAGTTTTGCTAAAATTGCTTGTATCTTTTTAGATATCAGAAAAAAGGTCACTAATTTTAGTTACCTTTTTTCTGATGAAAAAAGGTAACTAAAATTCATTAAAATGACAGATCTGTTGGCCTTTCAAAGAGGTCAAATTGTTGGTGATCGTATGGTAGGCGCTAGCGTAACGAAAACAGCCGAAATGGTTGGTGTATCAAGAAGTACTGTCTCGAAAATAATGACAGCCTTTGAGAAAGTGGGAAAAACCTCCTCGTCGAAACAAAAATTTCAGATAGGCAGTGTTTGACTCTTACGCGAATTGTTAGAAAGGATCACAAAAGTACAGCGCCCAAAATTACTGCAGAACATAATGACCACCTTGAGAACCAGTTTCCACAAAAACTGTTCGTTCCATCATTTTAAGACACTGCACCATATATATTTCTTTACTACCCACAAGGGGCTAAACACAGAGGGGACAAACAAGGACAGACAAACGGATTAAGCCGATTACATCGACTCCAGTGCGTAACTGGTACTTAATTTATCGACTCCGAAAGGATGAAAGGCAAAGTCGACCTCGGCGGAATTTGAACTCAGAACATAACGGCGGACGAAATACGGCTACGCATTTCGCCCGGCGTGCTAACGTTTCTGCCAGCTCGCCGCCTTAAGAAACTGCACCATATATTTTAGCTTCTCGATCGAAGCCTAAAACCTTTTATGCATATGGAATGAAGAACGTGCTTATTTTCAATACCACTTCTGAAAATGAAGAAGCCCGAATGTTTCATGCCTTTTTTCTAAAATTTAAACATTGGGTCATATTTGTCCCTCATTTCCAAGTCTAAGGAACTTGAACAGAGACCTATTTTTATATAATCATTAAACATCTGGAGGAATTTAAGTTTTCCCGTAATATTTTCAAACTTATTAATAGGGACCAAAAATGTGGTCCTCTCCCGCAATTAAAATTAGAAAAGAATGCACACATCCGCACACAGACACGCACACAAATAAAGTGTGTAAAAATGTTAGTTATCTTAATATAGTTATTTACAGCTATACTTATTCAAGAGAGGCTCAAGGTACTGACCATTTGGGCAGTCATCCGAAGTGACACGTACGTGGGGCTAAACCATCATTTCTGAAGTCGTCCAAATGCAAAAACGAATGAGGTAAAATAATAAATGAAATAAACATTTTATTTTTATATTTATTAAATTCTTATCCTAGCAGCAATACATCAGGTTAAAAATTTTTCATATGTAAAGAGAGGAGAAAATTATAAATAAAATGAAACAGTTTATTTTTATGTTCATTAAATTTTTATACTCGGGGGCAATACATCATATTGGCAATTTTTCGTATGCAGAGTAGAACGTGAACATTATTAAAAAATAATAATAAAATACCGTGTTCGTATTTTTTTTTTGTACTTGTTTCAGTCATTTGACTGCGGCCATGCTGGAGCACCGCCTTTAGTCGAGCAAATCGACCCCGGGACTTATTATTTGTAAGCCCAGTACTTATTCTATTGGTCTCTTTTGCCGAACCGCTAAGTGACGAACCGCTAAGTATATTCAATAAACTGTAATAAACTTTATAGTAACATATGTAGTCTTTGCTCCTGGTCAAAAAAATTATTAAGTCATACATGTAAGAACACTGAAGTTCCTCATGCACAATATCCTAGAAACCTTGAGAACCGTTGCGTAATAACTATACCCCAAGTGCACAAATACGTTTATCAAAACAAAAATAGTATTATATGAATTTTTTACAGACGCGGATATCTAAAAATCAGAAGAGCACTTATTGTCCAACGACTTTCTGTACACTTATCAACCAGAAGAAAACAATCTACTTAAGACTGTTATAAAGTAAAAGACTTGAAGGACAGCCGGATCTGTCCTACATAACTGCGACAAGTACTGTTAGTCATAAAACAACACTTTCGAACAACCAAAGCACACTGAGTGGAGAATGATTCTCAATCAGTAGAATCCGGTAAATAACAAATCCAAATTTTTGACTGGGAACTTTACACTTGTTAAACAGTAAATAAAAAATAAAGTCTTGGGAGTGAAATTTCATATATAAAAACTGTACGGAAAACTTCTGAAGCGATTGTTCATATTTCTGGTGGCAGTTGCTCAGTTTAATATTACCATCTAGCCAACGGACTGTGGTGGGTAAGACGTACTAGAATCCCTTCAGTTGCATGCATTTGAGCCAGGCCCAGGAACAACTTCCTGCCTTTCCTCCAACTGTTTCTAGGAACCTGTAAAACGTTAAAAGCATTGCTCTTTTTATTCGTCTAATACATTAATATATATTTTGAAATACCATTAGCTAAACAAAAGTATTAGTGTGTTCGTCATGATATTAGGTAAATATCAGAAAATTGCCATAATGACTACGCAGAAATACACACACACACAAATACACACACACAGACACACACACACACACACAGAGACACACACACAGACACACACACACATGTACACACGATGGTCGGCTATAAGGTTCATACGATGAACGAGATGCTCTCATGTAATGTTACCAAATGAGGTTTATTTTTCAGTATAGACCCCTTTGCAGTTCACATACTTCTTCTATTGATATTGCCGTGCTTGGATCCCAGTAGTGTAGAAGCTTTCATCCTGTTGCTCAAAAATGCCATCAACAACTATAACAATGTCAGCATCACTGCAATATGGCTTCTCAGTCAACTGATTTTTCATGTTGGGGAAATATAATAGTCAGATGAGGCCAAATCAAAAGGATAGGAAGAGAGTTAATCATTGAAACTTGTGTGCTGAAGCATTGTCCCGATGAAACAACAAACCTTTCATCAGTTTTCCTGGGCGTTTGATTTAGTGTTTCGTAACTACCTTAGCAGGTTGGCACAGTACTCTCCACTGATGTGGATCTTTTGGTGATAAACACAATGCATTTTGCATCACCCAAAAACTGAAGCTATCACCTTCCCTTCAGATTATATGACCTTGACCTTCTATGGAACCGTTTTTCTACAGATACTTGGTAACACGACGATTCAAAATTTTGTTTATTTTCAGGAGGAGTTGTCACTGGTTACTTTTTAAATCTACGTCAGATGTCAGTTTAATTGGAAAGAAACGATGCAGTTATTCATAAAAAAAAGTGTTGAAATTAATGCCTCACTCATATTATGTCATCTGATGATGTTCGAAGCCTATTATGTCACCTGATGAGGTTTCCTCTGCATTGTGGGGGTGCATTCGATTTCATTATACCGTTCTCAACTCACTAGGGAGCAGTGCAGAAGTACACCGAAACGATTGTTGTGATAAATACATTTCCAGTACACTTAGTCATCTTTAGTAATCATTTAGAATATACTCAACGTACACCTAGCAATGCATAACGTAGATCCAGCAACAAAACTGCATCCAGCGTCGAAACTGCATTTACCGCGGATGAAGGCTGGTAGCCGTAAGTGGTGAACGAGATCTGCCGACACACTACTAGGGACATATCCAACATAAAGTTTAAATATCTAAACTTTAATTTCAATTATAATTGATATATCTATATCTATGTCTATCTATCTATCTATCTATCTATCTATCTATCTATCTATCTATCTATCTATCTATCTATCGATCTATCATCTATCTATCTATCTATCTATCTATCTATCTATCTATCTATCTATAAATATATATATATATTATTTATATTATTATTTAATTGAACGCCACACATCCATTTCCAAGTGTGTGTGTGTGTGTGTATATATATATATATATGTATGCATTTATGTTTGTATGTATGTATGTATGTATGTATGTATGTATGTATGTATGTATGTATGTATGTATGTATGTATGTATGTATGAATGTACCTATATATAACAGAGAGTATTTGCAGTATGTAAAATATATTGTCCATTTATTTTACTGCTGTCACATGCATACATGCATTCATACATACATAAATACATGCACACACACACACACACACACACCACACACACATTTGTCTTTGTATGTGTATTAAATTCTGAAACCGTATGTACGTTTCCGATTTTTTTCTCACCAATGGAAAACGAACCGGATTCTAGCATGGAAACAAAGCGTCCTTCATTTGATTTTAGACAGTACCAACATAGTTATGTATGTATGCATGAATGTATATATGTATGTATGTATGTATATATGTATGTATGTACGTATGCATGCATGTATGTATGTACGTATGCATGCATGTATGTTTGTATGTATGCATGCATGTATGTATGTACGTATGCATGCATGTATGTTTGTATGTATGTATGTATGTATGTATGTACGTATGCATGCATGTATGTATGTATATATGTATGTATGTATTATGTATGTATGTATGTATGTATGTATGTACGTATGCATGCATGTATGTATGTATGTATGTATGTATGTACGTATGTATGTAATCATGTATGAAGGTATATGTGTGTATGAACATATAAGTACGCATGCATACATCTGTTTGTGCACATCCATACATGAGTTTAGACACGTGTCTAGCATGTGTCATTACGTATATGATCTTACTACATGCTAAAATCCGGGAATGCTTTCCATATTGTGGTAGTCGTTGATGGGTTTCATTTGTAATCTCTTGGTTAGGCGTGTTCTTCCTGGTTATATGAATCCTAGCCTCTCAAAATGAGCGAACAGAGAGTTTGTCCGGTAGCCAAGTGCTCTTGATGGACTAATTGTACATTCCTAGTGAGTTTGGCAAAATATGTTTTCTTTTTTTCTAAATATGTTATTCTACGCTAATATCTGCTGGCCAACTTATTTCAACGACTGCACATACTCTCTTCTCTTCCTTCTTCAGTGTTTATTATATCTGGACTGGTTTGGTTACAGCAACACACACACACCACACACACACACACCACACATACATACATACTATATATATATATATATATAATATATATATATATATAATATATATATATTTATATATTATATTGTGTATAAGAAGAATGGTCATTTTGCCAGTATAGCCAATAAAAACACACGCACTATTTATTTGTGTTTACTTTGCTTCAGTGTTATTTATTTTTTACATTAAATTAACTTATATTTCGGCCAGAGTTCTTTCATCACACTCCTGTGACCGCATCAGTGGTCCTTTGCTTTCTTCTTAAGATAACAATAATGATAATAATAAGTGGATGTAAACACATGAACAAAATAAGAATAAACAAAAACAAAAACAAATTACACGAACGTATATAAACAGAAGATCCAAATATTACAGGCATCTCCCCCACTAACTAAACATAGACGCACATAGAGATATACGCATGCGCAAATGAAGACACATACAATAGAAATACAAAATGGCTGACGGTTAGTAAGGAGAGACACACAAATAAGAAAGAAGAAAGCAAAGGATCACTGATGGACCACAAGAGTGTGACGAAAGAACTCTGGCCGAAATAAGATTAAGTTTAATGTAAAAAATAAATAACACTGAAGCAAAGTAACACCAAATAAATAGTGCGTGTGTTT
>NW_021836942.1:12500-28968 GCF_006345805.1 Octopus sinensis | reverse complement strand
GAGAGGAACACAATTATCTTTCCCTGACGACGCACCATGAGGTAGAAACGGCGTGCACATCATAGAGAGATAAATTCTAAGAATAAATCATGTAACTCTGCATTTTACAATGCACCAAGTACTTAAATGAACGAGGTCACCTTTGTTTTTTTAATTAAGAGCAACTAGAATACATACGTAATACACACACACACACACACGTACGTACACATACGCTCGCACACACAGACGCACACACGAAAGTACATAACCCATTCACACAAACATGCAACACACAACACATGCACAAACGCGTGACAAGTTCGCTTTTCAAGCACATGGTTTCAATTTCAGCCTCACTTCGTGTCACTGTGACCAAGTGTTTTCTAATATAGGATCGGTTTCACCCCTGCTTAGTAATGAGTGAATTTGGTAGACGGAATTCGAAAGAAAACCGTCGTATACTCACACCACACACAAAACACACACACACACACACACACACACACATACACACACACACACACACACGTGTATGCGTTTATGCACATATATGTGTGTATATATATATATATATAGACGCAGGAGTGGCTGTGTGGTAAGTAGCTTGCTTACCAACCACATGGTTCTGGGTTCAGACCCATTGCGTGGCATCTTGGCCAAGTGTCTTCTACTGTAGCCTCGGGCCGACCAAAGTCTTGTGAGTGGATTTGGTAGACGGAAACTGAAAGAAGCCCGTCGTATATATGTATATATATAGATATATATATATATATATATATATACATACACATTTGTGTGTATGTTTGTGTGTGTCTGTGTTGACAACCGATGCTGGTGTGTTACGTCGCCGTCACTTAGCCGTTTGGCAAAAGAGAGCGATAGAATAAGTACTGGGCTTACAAAGAATATGTCCCGGGCTCGATTTGTTCGACTAAAGGCGGTGCTCCAGCATGGCCGTAGTCAAATGACTGAAACAAGTAAAAGATATTATATATATATATATTATATATATAATATATATATATATAATATATATATATATATATATATTATATATATTATATATCATTGTATGTATACATCTACGTGGGTATTTTTGTGTGTTTGTGTTGTACCCTGATCATCATTTAACTTGTGTCGGTTTGTTAACGTCCCCTAATTAAGCGGTTCGGAAAAGCACCGATGGAAGCAATACCATTTATAAAAGAAAAATAAGGACCAGGGTCGATTCGTTCTCCTAAAATCCTACAAGGTAGTGGTCCAGCACGGCCACGATCCAATAACCGAAACAAGTAAAAGATATATATATATATATATATATAAATATAAATATATATATGCATATAAGAGGGATGACCACTAAGTGGACATTCATTATGCAGGAAGTCGACCCCCTATGGTCTTACCACTAAGAAAGGAATAGTCTCAAGAAAATTTAGCAAATGCCAGAACGTAAGCAAGCAAGACAAATGAAAAGATACAAAATATACAGATTAATCACAAACCGGTTTCATTGTTACCACTTAGTGGTAAGACCATAGGGAGGGCGACTTCTAGCATAATGGATGTCCACTTAGTGGTCATCACACTTATATGTATGTAATATAATTTTTCTGAATCTTCAGATTTTTCTATATGCTAGACCACTGGTTTTAAATTGATATTAATCAAATTGATATTCAATTTTTTACCCTTATTATTTCATTCATATATATATATATTATATATATATATATAATATATAATAGGTTTTATGCTAAGAAACTTGCTCCTAACCCCATGTTTCCGGGTCAGTTCACACTCCATGGCACCTTCAGCAAGTGTCTGTTACTATAGCCACGGGCCGACCAAAGCTTGTGAATGGAAATTGTGAAAGAAGCCCGTCGTATGTATGTATGTATGTATGTAGTGTATGTATGTATGTATGTATGTATGTATGTATATATATATATATATATATAATATATATATATATATACTTTATTTAAAGCAGCAGAAAATTCAACAAAACCTGTTACTCTGAGATAGAGTCAAAGTAGATAAATTAAACTAAATTAAAATTTTGTAGACGCAAACTAATAACTCACTAATCTTAGGTGGTCATTCATTTTTGTAATATAAATACTTTCACGAATATGTGGTCTTTTTTTATCTGTTTCAGTCGCAAATCAAATGGTTGAGAGCAGATAGAAATGAAATAAAAACGAAGAGGAGGAGTAAATACATATTAGACAACCAAGGAAATCTGAAGATTGCCAACTTAACACTAACAGACGAAGGACCCTACAAATGTTCGAAAGGAAATGACGTATTCAATGATATAGACTTAGTTATACAATGTAAGATATTTCTTTTTGACTTTGGTTTGGAGCATGTCTAATTCTAATGAACTGGTACTTAAATTTTAGCGATGAGGTAGAGCTTGGAAGCACTCCGTCGGTTACGACGACGAGGGTTCCGGTTGATCCGAATCAACGGAACAGCCTGCTCGTGAAATTAACGTGTAAGTGGCTGAGCACTCCACAGACACGTGTACCTTTAACGTAGTTCTCGGGGATATTCAGCGTGACACAGAGAGTGACAAGGCCGGCCCTTTGAAATACAAGGTACAACAGAAACAGGAAGTAAGAGTGAGAGAAAGTTGTGGTGAAAGAGTACAGCAGGGATCACCACCGCCCCCTGCCGGAGCCTCGTGGAGCTTTAGGTGTTTTCGCTCAATAAACACTCACAACGCCCGGTTTGGGAATCGAAACCGCGATCCTATGACCGCGAGTCCGCTGCCCTAACCACTGGGCCATTGCGCCTCCACTGATGAGGTAGAGCAGGTCGGGTATGAAAGGAGATGTTAACTACGGCTGGATTTACATTTTGTCTTTTACTTGTGGCAGTCATTGGATTGCAGCCATAGTGGAACACCTTGAAGGGTTTCAGTCGAGTATGTCATCCCCTAGTACTTAGTTTTGTAAGTCTGGTACTTATTATGTTGTTGTTTTTTTGCCGAACCGCTAAGTTATAGGGGACGTAAACAAACCACCACCGGTTACCAACCAAGCAATGGTGGGCACCAACACCACACACACACACACACACACACACACACACCACACACACAGAGTGGTTTTCTACACTGTTCCCGTAGCCTAGCGGTTCGGCAATGAGACCGATAGAGTAAGTACTGGGGTCAATTCTTTCCACTAAAAATTCTCCACACCGATGCTCCAGCATGGCCCTAGTCGAATGACTGAAGCAAGTAGCAGATAAAAGATACATTCTAAGAGGAAAAACAATATTTAATACGAGTCTGGGTAGCGAATCTTCAGAGTAAAAAATGAATTAATACAAATTCTTGAAAATGTTCAAGATATACAACTTACATATTTCATAATTTATGTTCCTATAACAACGTACGTAACGCGAAAATGGCCCAATATACGACTTTTCGTAGTAAATGAATCGGTGCAACGCAGCAAAATAACACTCTTTTACTTATTTTAGTCATTTGACTATGGCCATGCTGGAGCACCGCGAATTGACCCCCGAACTTAATCTTTGTAAGTCTAGTACTTATTCTATCGGTCCCCTTTGCCGAACCACTAAGTTACGGGGACGTATACACACCAGCATCGGTTGTCAAGCGATGTTGGGGGGACAAATACAGACACACAAACATATACACACACACATACACACACGTATATATATATACATATATACGACGGGCTTCTTTCAGTTTCCGTGTACCAAATCCACTCACAAGGCTTTGGTCGGCCCGAGGCTATAGTAGGAAACACTTGCCCAAGGTACCACGCAGTGGGACAGAACCTGGAACTATGTGGTTCGTAAGCAAGCTACTTACCACACAGCCACTCCTACGCCTATACTGTGTTACAAAATTGAAGTGTTTACTTTTGTTTCTCTTTAGTCATCAAGTGTTATGACCTTTTTGCTTCTATCTAGAAATCAAAGGAAATGACTACTATTCCCTTCAAACTTTGCTTTTGTGACCCGGACACCATTGTTTTGAAAGTGACCTATTTTCCATTATATTTCACACAGATAGGGCGCTGAGTTGCTGAAACTGAAATATCGTTATAGCAAATACTCTGCTCAGTACTATAGATTTGCTTGTCAGTTGCTTGACCTTAACCACTTAGTGGCTGACAATATGTGCATCTCTGATCATGAGCAGGAGTAGTGGAGAAATATCATAGTCATGTGTTGAGAGGAATTCTTTGGGGGTTTTAATAAATTTAATTTGTTTCCGGGGTTGGGGGCCAAGCCGATTACATCGATCCCGGTACTCAATTAGTTCTTATTTTATCGAAATCCGAAAGGATGGAAGCAAAGTCGACCCCCGACGAAATTTGAACTCGGTAAGTACAAACGCTAAGCATTTCCCTCCGGCGTACTAACGAATCTGGCTGCTCGTCGACTTTAGGGTAAATATTATTAGAAACAGTATACCATTGATACGGTTCATCAATTTAATTAATCAACTATCTTCCCCAACTAACACCAACACTACCGCTTAAACTTGTGTAAAAAAAAAAAAAAAAACATTAACGAATGGAAAAACAAAAAGCAAACCCGAAAAACAACACGGAAAGAAGACAACATAGAAAAACAAAATAAGCAAAAACAAAACCTAGAAGTATAAAATATAAATGATTTTTGTCCTATGATTTTTACTAAGTACGGTTTCTTCTAATATACAGATTTACCAGTTATTACTAATATAACGGAAAGTTTTGAAATCGAAGAAAATGACACCGCTGTTATGACTTGCCTGTCCGATGGTTATCCCATACCTCGTATAACGTGGCAAATATCGGAAGAAAATCCAGATGAACGTAAGTCGGATTGCCATTTTATTTACTTATTTATTTGCTTAGTTCTGTTTGCTATTATATTTGGTTGTTTCACATGAAATGTTGCATTTTAAATTACTTATTTAAAAACTCAATTATGTATACCTTGCATTTAATCTTGACGCTTTTTCATTCCCTAACAATATTGGTATACAAAATTCGTACCCATAGACCTTATGAAAATGATAACAACCAAACTATGTTGAGTGATTTTCTCGTATGAGTACAAACTGGGTCACTCTGCCGCAGAAGCTCTACGGAATATCAAACGGGCCTTTGATAATGGTTTTGTTGACATCAGTACTATTCAGAGATGGTTCCAAAGCTCTCGTTCAGGAGATGAAAGCCTTGAAAATAAACCGAGGGGTAGGCCAAAATCAGTTTTTCGGCATGATGGATTAAATGACTTCGTTGAACAAAATCCAAGAACAAAGGTTCGAAAACTTTGATCAGAACTCCAAGCATCTCGCACAACTGTTTTTGGACACCTGTAAAAAATTGGGAAAGTTCAGAAAACAGATAGACTTGTTCCACATCAAATGAACGAGATTAAAAAAAAACAAAACAAAAAACAAAACAGACGCCTCGAAGTGTGCTTCTTAATGCTTTCTCGACTGGAAAAATACTATTTTTGCATTAAATCATTACTTGTGATGAGAAATGGATACTCTTTGACAACAGCAGGAGAACAGGCCAGTGATTAGATGCAGGAGAGTTACCTAAACACTACTCAAACCCATCATTGCACCCTAAAAAGTTAGTGGTCACTGTATGGTGGTCTGTGAAGGGGGTTATTCATTATTCATTATTCATTTTTGCAACAAGTAACAGCAACATTGTATTGTCAGGAAATTGATTGTACGCATGAGAATTTGAAAAAGAAACAACCCAGACTAGTGAACAGAGATGGCCCAATTTTGCTCCACGATAATGTACGTCCTTACACTCCTCAAGCTGTAGTCCAAAAGTTGCAAAGCCTGAATTATGAGATTTTGCACCCCCCCCCATTCCCTTGATATCTCTCCCACTAATCATCACTTATTTAAGCATTTTGAGCTTTTCATAAGCAATAAAACATTCTTAAATAGAGAAGAAGCAATTAAAATATTCGGACAATTTATCACAGCAAAAGATGAATTTTTTTTTTAAAGATGAAATATATGACCTATAAAAACGTTGATTAAAGGTCATAAATGAACATGGATCATACTTTGATTAAACAAATCAGTTCTCTAACACTTCTGAAACATTTTATTGTTACCTTTCAAATATGACATTTCATGTGAAACAACCTAATATATTATATTATATTATATTATATTATATTATATTATATATATATATAGAATAGGACCCTAGGACTTATTCTTTGTAAGCTTAGTACTTATTCTATCGATCTCTTTTGCCGAACCGCTAAGTTACAGGGACGTAAACACATCAACATCGGTTGTCATCAACCGATGATGTGGGGATAAACACAGACACGCAAACACACACACACACACACACACACACACACACAAATACGACGAGCTTCTTTCAGTTTCCGTCTACCAATTCCACTCACAAGGCTTTAGTCGGCTCGCGGCTTATAGTAGAAGACATTTGCCCAAGGTACCACGCAGTGGAACTGAACACGGAACCATGTGGTTGTTAAGCAAGCTACATCCACAATTTTTGCATCAAATCATTACTTGGTAAAGAAGCTACATCATGTAGAAAGTGCGACTGTGTATCTGTGTGTGCGTGTGTGTATGTATGTGTGTGTGTGTGTGTGTGTGTGTGTGTGTGTGTGTGTGTTGTTGTTGTTGTGTGGGTCGCATGTGTATGCTGTGTGCGTTCTAAGCGAACATAAAATTTCGAGTGCTTGCGTTAGCAATTCCATACGATCAAGAGCTGAATTCTTGCTACGTGACACTCGTTGTTTAGACCTTGTTCGTCACCTGATATCGTACCACCACCACCACTTCCACCACCACCACCGCCACCACCACCGCTACTACTACCGCCACCACCACCACCACCACCACCAACAACAAAACCACCACCGCCACCACTACCGCCACCACTACCGCCACCACTACCGCCACCACTACCGCCACCACTACCGCCACCACCGCCATCGCCACATTCCTCCTCCTCCACCACCACCACCACCACACCACCACAATAAACAAAAACAACAGCAGCAGCAGCAGCACCACCACCTCCTTCTGAATGACAAAGACGATAGCGATGATGATGATGACGACCACCACTATCAACATCACTACCACCACCACCACCACCATTACCATTAGGATGACGATGACGGCGATGATGATGACAGCGATGATGATGACTACGATGATGATGACTACGATGATGACGACTTCGATAACGAGGACGACACTGATGATGACAGAGATGATGATGACGGCGATGATGATGATGACATGGATGACGATGACGTCGATGATGATGATGATGGCGATGATGAAGATGACGGCGATGATGATGACGACGATGATAACGATGACAACAAGGATGCTGATGACGACAACGACGGCGATGACGACTCTGATGACGACGATGATGACGACGATGATGATGACGACGACGATGATGGTGACAACGACGAAGATCACGACGATGAGACGGCGATGAGACGATGGCGACGAAGACAACCACAACGATATGTAACTCTAGGTTTCGAACTCTACATCCTGACTTGGAATTTAGTCATGATTGAATTGCAGTCCTTGATTCCATCCTTTCGTATACATTGGTAAACTAAATATCGCTAATACTCAGGGATAAACTTAATATACTCTATCGGTAAAATGAATTTTTAAGTATATAATTATAAAATATAATTAATTATAATTAAGGGCGCTGGAATGACAGTACATATACGCTAGAAGTAGATGTCAAATACCTACAATCCGGCGCCCTTAATCAAAATTATATTTTTATAATTAAAATAATAATAAATGTACCCTTTTAAAGCCTAGCCAGGCTCATGGGCCCCGTTTCCCCGGTTTCAATGGCGTATGTGTTCCCCAGATGGACAGGACGCCAGTACATCGCAGCATTACTCATTTTTGCCAGCTGAGTGGATTGGAGCAACGTGAAATGAAGTGTTTTGCTCAAGAACACAACGCGTCGCCCGGTCTAGGAATCGAAACCACAATCTTACGATCATGATGCTGACATCCTAACCACTAATCCACGCGCCTCCACTAATTTTTATAACAATATACTTAAAAATTAATTTTTACCGAAATGGTCGTTTTTTATAAGCTAGCCACTGATATAATCATTCCTCAATTTATAAGTATAACTAATTTTTGAGTTCTCTTGATTTTTGACAATAACCACATGGCCGAGATGGGCGAGTAGATGTAATGTATATATTGGTATCTGTACCAATTGGAATTCAGTCACGACTAAATTCTAAGTTACGATGTAGAAAGTATGAAAAGCAGAGTTAGATATCATTGTGGTTGTTGTCATCATCATCGTCTCACCGCCGTCTCATCGTCGTCATCGTCGTCGTTGTCGTCATCATCATCATTGTCCTCAAATGTACGTATATATAGGCGTAGGAGTGGCTGTGTGGTAAGTAGCTTGCCTTACGAACCACATGGTGTCTTCTACTATAGCTTCGGGCCAACCAAAGCCTTGTGAGTGGATTTGGTAGACGGAAACTCAAAGATGCCCGTCGTATATATATATATATATATATATATGTGTGTGTGTGTGTGCGCGTGTGTGTATATGTGTTTGTGTGTCTGTGTTTGTCCCCCTAGCATCGCTTGACAACCGATGCTGGTGTGTTTACGTCCCCGTCACTTAGCGGTAATGCAAAAGAGACCGATAGAATAAGTACTGGGCTTATTAAGAATAAGTCTCGGGGTCGATTTTCTCGACTAAAGGTGGTGCTCCAGCATGGCCGCAGTCAAATGACTGAAACAAGTAAAAGAGTAAAAGAGAGTAAAGAGTATTCAAGATACATATACGCATATACATGTAAAAGTACTTTGTTGATATTGTTGAGATATCAGTGAAGGAGACTTGGATCTAGGTTAGAAACCGGATGCTTCTCTATTGACAAAACATCCTGAAATAACAACTGAATAATGACACAATCATACAGTCATACATACATACACGGCAATATTCTTTCAATTTCCCGTCTACCAAATCCACTCACAAGCCTTTTCATACATACATACACGGCAATATTCTTTCAATTTCCCGTCTACCAAATCCACTCACAAGCCTTTTCATACATACATACACGGCAATATTCTTTCAATTTTCCGTCTACCAAATCCACTCACAAGCCTTTTTTTTTTTTTTGGTCCAGGACTATAGTTGAGGACGCTTGCCTTAGTGAGACTGAACCCGAGATCGCATGGTTGGGAAGCAAGCTTCTTAACCACACAGCCACGCCTGCTTTAGGCAGTTTTGCATTCCTTCACAAATTTAGTGGAATTTTGGTGTTGGGTTCAGATATCATTGGGAAATTTTTCTAGCTTTCATCATACTTCACCCAAATTCTCGCTGTGTGTCGCTGCTGTTATTTGAGTCATAAGTTCGAAGTCACTTGTGTAAGAAGTGAAAAGAATCACACAAATTTGTAGAAGCCAGAAAATATTGATAACACTTAGAAAAAGGAGGGTTTTTTTCCATTCACTTCAGTGAATGGAACTTTGGCCACGAGGAACAAATGTCATCAGACGGTATCCAACGATCATCGGGTGTTTCGACCCTGAATCGTAACACCCTCCCGTTGATGGGCCAGCAGAGGTGACCAAATCACCGCTCTTCATCTCCTCCTGGCGTACAGCTTAACTCCTCTCTCTTACTCCACAACCAGTAAGAAGCTCTTTCTACTGCCTCTCCCATCTTGCGCACAATCACCCTTCGCTCCTTTCCTTTCATTCCAGTGGAATATATTCCATTATATGGGAAGCACTCCGTCGGTTACGACGAGGAGGGTTCCGGTTGATCCGAATCAACGGAACAGCCTGCTCGTGAAATTAACGTGTAAGTGGCTGAGCACTCCACAGACACGTGTACCCTTAACGTAGTTCTCGGGGATATTCAGCGTGACACAGAGAGTGACAAGGCCGGCCCTTTGAAATACAGGTACAACAGAAACAGGAAGTAAGAGTGAGAGAAAGTTGTGGCGAAAGAGTACAGCAGGGATCACCACCATCCCCTGCCAGAGCCTCGTGGAGCTTTAGGTGTTTTCGCTCAATAAACACTCACAACGCCCGGTCTGGGAAACGAAACCGCGATCCTATGACCGCGAGTCCGCTGCCCTAACCACTGGGCCATTGCGCCTCCACTATCCCATTATATATATCCTAATGGAATATATATATAATGGAATATATAAAGAGTACATTCAGACTTATAAATTGAGGATATAATCATTAAGATAATTATATCAGTGGTTAGTGTATAAGAAACGACCATATCGGTAAAATTAATTTTTAAGTATATAATTATAGAAATATAATCATAATTAAGGGCGCTGGAATGCCAGCATCTATAAGCTAGAAGTAGATGTCAAATTCCTACGATCCACTCTAAATTTGTTCTCTATTTATAACCCAAGGTCGAATGCGAGGTAATGAGCAAGAAGATTTACAAAATTTCGGATGAACATAAATTGCGACTAAGGTTTGGTGGTATATTGCAACTAAGGTTTGGTAGCTCTGTAGTACAAATGTCTTGTTTTCATAAGTTTTGAATTAAAATATTCCACCAAGCCTTAGTCGCAATTTATGTTCCTAACACTAAGTTAATGATAACTAAGTTATTTTACTAAATTCTTTGTTATATTTGAAATAATTGAAAGAGACACAGAGCATCTCAAAATAAATACAGTAACGAAAGGGTTAAGATTTCGTACTCTTTTATAAAGGTTACTTTACACTCCTCAGTAGAGATACACCGACAGTATATAAGCGAAAAAATACATATACATACCCATAAATTTCTGTGTACAGATACCAGTATATACTCTTTTACTTGTTTAAGTAATTTGACTGTGGCCATACTGGAGCACTGCTTTTAGTCGAGGAAATCGACCCCAGGACTTATTCTTTGTAAGCCGAGTACTTATTCTATCGGTCTTTTTGCCGAACTGCTAAGTTACGGGGACGTAAACACACCAGCGTCGGTTGTCAAGCGATGTTGGGGGACAAACATACACACAAACATTCACACACACACATATATACATATACATATATACGACATGCTTCTTTGAGTTTCCGTCTACCAAATCCACTCACAAGGCTTTGGTTGGCCCGAGGCTATAGTAGAAGACACTTGCCCAAGATGCCACGCAGTGGGACTGAATCCAGAACCATGTGGTTGGTAAGCAAGCTACTTACCACACAGCCACTCCTGCGCCTAGGTGTGTATGTATGTGCATATTTGGAATCATGTGCAGATTGTATGTTTCGTTTTATGTATATGCATGTGCAGATTTGTATGTTATATAGTTGCATGTCTAGACATGTATGTATGTATCTATGTATGTGAGGCCGGAGCATCACTCGGTTTTCATAACAAATAAGATTACAACGCTCCCCATCAAAACGGGAACCGGTCCGTCCCAGGGTTAACTTCCTAGCTATTGGTGGAACCTATTTACAACTAAGTGGACAACTATTTACAACTAAGTGAACCTATTTACAAAATAAGAACACAACGTACCACCCAGTCTGTGAATGCAACACCTAAATGATAGGCAACGCGGCTTTACATGACTTACATTCTCATTCATAATTTAGAAATTACAAATAAACTAATTTCAATCTTATCCTTAATTACTGTACAGGTTAACATGATAAGGCAACCATGATTTTTAGCTGTTATTTTCTTATAATAATGATGATGGTGATGATGATGATGATGATGATGATGATGATGATGATGATGATGATGATGATTATAATAATTATTATTATTCTGCTCAATACCACAGATTTGCTTGTCAGTTGTTTGACCTTAACCAGTTGAGCATGTCCCTTAGTGGCTGACGATATGTGCGTCCCTGATCATGAGCAGAAGTAGTGGGGGAGCATCATAGCCATGTGTTGAAAGGAATTCTTTGAGGTTTGGATAATTCACCTCTGGAAACATGGGTGTTTCGTTCAACATCCTTAAACAACCTTTATTCAAGGACCTCTTGAGCGGGATGGGTTACTCGACCAGAAGAAAATTCTAACTGGGCCCCACCTGCGAGGTCATGCGCTGTTTATCTTGATATGAGATCACCACGTCGCGCACATATGGATGTGATGCATGTGCCTAGTGTACCTTTATCAGACGGATAGTCATGATGGGTAGTCATGATGGGTATATTTTACCCCAGTGTCACTTTGATGGCATGCACTGCTCTCTCACTCACCCACTCACTCACTCACTCACTCAATAATAATAATAATAATAATAATAATAATAATAATAATAATAATAATAATAATAATAATCCTTTCTACTATAGGAACACTGTTACTTCCGTATTCCTCAGTGAGGTACGTCGTTGTGTGGTATACAGTTATTCTTTGGTAGACGAGGATGTCTAATCTCGAAAAAGGTTTAGTGATTTTGGCTACGGGTACAGAAATCTCGATTGTGATATTCGAACCACCAATCTCTTCATTGGCTTATCTCGGTCATCATCATGACGTAACCCTCAGCAAAATCATCATCGTCACTATCATCATCATTTTCTTCTCATTCTCCTACTCCTGGTTCTTCTTCTTCTTCTTCTTCTTCTTCTTCTTCTTCTTCTTCTTCTTCTTCTGCTGCTGCTGCTGCTGCTGCTGCTGCTACTGCTGCTGCTGTTGCAGCTTCGTCTTCGTCGTCGTCGTAGAGGTCGTTGTCGTTACGGACGACGACGACGACGACCACCACCACCTAAGTAATTTTCATCAACAAATTTTCGAATTCTTTATATTTTCAGCAAATGTGTTCGTTTGGTCATGGTTAGGGAATGGTAGTACCATAAATGTGACGATGCCGTGTAGCCATTGCAATGTCAATGTCAAATGCACAGCAGAGAATTCCTTAGGAAGAGAATCGAAGAGCCTGAAAGTCGCAATTATAGGTAAGTATTGTACTGATTTCTACATATTTTAGTCAGAAGGGTGTAGCCGATGAAATCAATAGCAGTACTTCATTGGTACTGATGAAATCGATAGCTGTACTTCGCTGGTGGTGAAGGCGCATGACTTAGCGGTTAAAACGTCGGTGAGCAAGACACTTTATTTCACGTTGCTCAACTTCATTCAGCTGTAGAAATGAGTTGTGACGTCATTGGTGCCAAGCTGTATCGGCCTCTATTTTTTTCCCTTGGATAACATCAGTGGCATGGAGAGGAGAGGCTGGCATGCAAGGGCGACTGCTGGTCTCCTATAAACAACCTTGCCCGGACTTGTACCTCGGAGTGGAACTGTCTAGGTGTAATCCGATGGTCATTCATGACCGAAGGGAGTCTTTACCCTTTTACTCTTTACTTCACAGGTTCTTTAATTTACCAAACTCGGAAGTATGGAAGACGAAAATGGACTTGGAAGAATTTGAACTCATAACGTAAAGAACTGGCTAGAAGTCCCGAGGCATTTATTTTGACTCCCCTCAAACGATTCTGTGAATCGAAGTGTATCATATTGATTTCAAATTTTGGCACAAAGTCAACAAATTCGGGGAGGGGATAAGTCGATTACGTCGACCCCAGTATTTCCCTGATACTTAACTTATCGACCCCGAAAGGATGAAAGGCAAAGTCGACCTCGACGGAATTTGAATTCAGAACATAAAGGCGGACGAAATGCCGCTAAGCATTTTGCTCGGCGTGGTAACGATTCTTTTCTACTCTTGGCGCAAGGCCTGAAACTTTTGGGTAGAGGCCAGTCGATTACATCGACCCCAGTGCGTAACTGGTACTTAATTTCTCAACCCCCAAAAGATGAATGGCAAAGTCGACCTCGGCAGAATTTGAACTCAGAACGTAAAGTCAGACGAAGTACCACTAAGCATTTCACCCAGCATGCTAACGTTTCTTATTTCTTTATTGCCCACAAGGGGCTTAACATAGTGGGGACAAACAAGGACAGACAAAGGGATTAAGTCGATTACATCGACCCCAATGCGTAACTAGTACTTATTTGATCGACCCCAAAAGGATGAAAGGCAAAGTCGACCTCGGCGGAATTTGAACTCAGAATGTAACGGCAGACGAGATACGGCTACGCATTTCGCCCGGCGTGTTAACGATTCTGCCAGCTCGCCACCTTGTCGAAACCTATCATAATAGGTATTAAACAAATGCAGTAAAAGAAGTATGCTTTCACGCTGACCTCGGTAGAATTTGAAATAAATGTAATTTTCGTAATGAGCATGCGAATCCACAACAAAACTACAACAAAGCTACATCTTAAAAAAAAAAAAATCTTATGAAAATTAAAAAAATTAAAAAGCATTTCAAGTGATTGAAAAACAATTTTGTCAAGATTCTATTTTACTATATAACCATCCTATGCTCTTCATTCCCCATGATGCAGGAATAGGAATGTAAGCGGCCCAATCAACTTCCTAAAGAATTTTCCAACAACGTAAACAACTGGCAACCAAACAGACATTGCGTAGTGTTTAATGACTCATGTCTTAACAACAATAGCAAGAGTGTTCGCCTGCGAAGGGTGGAATTCTAATGCGAAGTTTGTTCTGAGGCGGATTGAGAAACTACATATTGCTTGTCTGCGTCTCTGTCTGTTTGTCTGTCTGTCTGTCTCGCTCTCTCTTTCCTCCCCTCCCCCTCTGTTTATATATACATTTATATTATATATATATATATATATATATAATATGTATCTCATATGTATTGTATCTATGTGTATGCATGTATATCTATATATATATAGTATATGCATATGTAATAATATAATATATTATATATATGAATATGTATAGTATATGTATGTATATATATATATATTATATATATACATATAATATATTTTATAATATATATATATAATATACATATATAAATATAATCTATATATATATCTATATATATATATATATATATATATATATATAGACACACCCACTCATAAACACATACACACACACACCACACAACACACACACATATATATATATATATATACATATATATATATATTTATAACTATGTATGTGTGTGTATATATATGTACATATATACATAAATAAATAAATATGTCTATATATATATGTGTGTGTGTGTGTGAGTGTATATTTATATGTATATTTATATATATTTATATTTGTATACGTATATATAGCCATATATGTATATAATAACTATGTTATGTATGTTGTATATGAACTTGATACAAGATTTCCTGGGTATGCTCTGCCTATATTTCTTGTATGCAAATACGTGAATTTGTATGTATATTGTATGTATATGTAGATATATGGAAAACAGAGTAACCAGGATGTGAGAGTCGGACCGCTAGGGTTAAATCTGACCTTGGTTCTATGTAGAGTTGAGCAAACGAGAGCAATATGAAATGAAGAGCCTTGCTTAACTCTACAACGCTTGTCTGGAATTGAACCCAAGAACTTATAAGCGTGAGTGGAAGGCTCTAACCACTAGGCTATGCGCCTGTTTGTATACATACGTCTATACATACATACACTCTGCAATAATACAATTTCTGTGCGGGGCAGTAAAAGTATGCAAGTCTTTTCTTATGTTCACTGTTCTTCTAGCAATGGGAATTTGTGTCTTTAATTGAGACCAATTCCTTCCTTATATGGTACTCCGTCGGCTAGGATAATAAAAGGTTCCAGTTGATCCGACCAATGGAACAGCCTGTTCGCGAAATTAATGTGCAGGTGGCTGAGCACTCCACAGACCCGTCTGCCCTTAGTGTAGTTCTCGGGGACACAGAGTGTGACAAGGCTGGCCCTTTGAAATAGAGGTACCATTCATTTTCTGCCAGCTGAATGAACTAGAGCAACGTGAAATAAAGTGTCTTGCTCGAGGACACAATCGGGCGGCCGGGAATCGAACTCATGACCTTACGATCGCGAGCCGAATGCTCTAACCACTGATCCACGCACCTTCCCTTCTTTATATGAAAATTCCAGAGTTAAAAATAGAAGAATACATACATATGCACTCGAACGCCCGCGTGCCAATATAAACTACACATACGCATATATATATATATATATATATATAGTTAATCCAAACAAGTAAAAACACAGAAAAAAAGAGAAAAAAACACAGCAACGCGAGGACGTGGAACAATTAAAGTATTATTGACGCTCAGGAAGAGGGAAGGAGGGTTTAACGTTTCGAGCGGAGGTCTTCGTCGGAACAAGGAGAAGGAAAGATCCCCGAAGGGAGACAGAGGAAAAAATATTTTTGCTGGGGTGCTCAAAGATCATAATAGATATATATATATATATATCTATATAATAATATATTATATATATTATATATATATATCTATATATATATATATATATATTATATATCTATTAAATAAAGAGAGAGAGAGAGTGAGAGAGAGAGTAAAATAGAATCGTACAGGTATCCTTAAAGA
>NW_021836942.1:0-10000 GCF_006345805.1 Octopus sinensis | reverse complement strand
CATATTATAGGAAGGGGGTCAGCTTAGAATAGGATATAGGGAATATATATATATATATATATATATATATATATATATATATGCATATATGTATGTGTGTATCTGTGAATGTGTATGAGTGCGTATGTGTGTGTGTATGTGTGTGTTTGTGTATGTGTGTTTGCGCGTGTGTGCGTGCGTGTAATCTCTCTCGTACACAAACACCTATCCATTTATCCAGCTCCCGCGACTGTGGTGAGTTGTCTGTATAATTATGAGGTGAAATGTTAGCTATAAACAGAAGATATCACAGATGCGTCATGTTGATATTTCACTCATGTCCCCTCCCCGTCCCCTATCCCCGTATGTTTCTAGCAGATAAGCTGTGTAATAAAAACTACAAATCCCTTCTATTTAACTAGAGATGTTTTGGAGCAAAAGCCATTCGAACATCAACATCATCAATGATATTGGCTTCAGATTTTGACACAAGGCCAGCAATTTCGGGGTGTTGGTGAGGTGTAGTGGGGTGTGTGTGTGATGGTGGTGGGTTAAATCGATTACATCGATCCCAGTGCTCGAACTGCAAAGTCGATTCCAATGCTCGAACTGCAAAGTCGATCCAAATGCTCGAACTGCAAAGTCGATACCAATGCTCGAACTGCAAAGTCTGATCCCAATGCTCGAACGGCAAAGTCGATCCCAATGCTCGAACTGCAAAGTCGATCCCAGTGCTCGAACGGCAAAGTCGATCCCAATGCTCGAACGGCAAAGTCGATCCCAATGCTCGAACTGCAAAGTTCGATCCGAATGCTCGAACTGCAAAGTCGATCCCAATGCTCGAACTGCAAAGTTCGATCCGAATGCTCGAACGGCAAAGTCGATCCCAATGCTCGAACTGCAAAGTCGATCCGAATGCTCGAACTGCAAAGTCGATCCCAGTGCTCGAACTGCAAAGTCGATCCCAGTGCTCGAACGGCAAAGTCGGATTGTGAAATCAGAACGTAAAGACGGACGAAATGCTACTAAGCATTTTGACCATTATACTAATGACTTTGCCAGATCGACGGCTTAAACATAAGTCTTTTATTCTCCTATTCATTTACTTGTTTCAGTCAGTAGGCTGCGGCCATGCTTGGGCACCACCTTAAAGAACGTTTGGTCGAATGAATCGACCCCAATAATTAATTTTGTTAAGCTTGGTAATTATTCCATCACACACACACACACACACACACCACGCACACATGCACACAACGAGCTTCTTTCAGCTTCTGTTTACCAAATCCACTCTCAGTCGGCCTGAGACTACCGTAAAAAAACAAACACTCGTCCAAGGTGCCACACAGTGGGATTGAAGCTGGAACCATGTGGTTAGGAAGAAAGCTTCTTACCACACCGCCACACCATCAGTAATATTAAAAATAGTGTCAACAACAAACAGCAACATCAGCATCACCAATGACATACAAAAGTGTAGCAACAATAAATAACAACAGAAATACCAACATCACCAGTAATTTTTAAAGCACTAATAACATCAATAGCCCCAACGAGTATTAAAAATGAGGCATGTACAGAGATGACGGGCTTGCAAAAATTAATAGCTACATTTTCCTTAAAATTACTCCCTAATGTTTTTAATAAAGATGTACATATTGGATATTGTAAGTTATGAAATAATATATCTTATAATAATTCTGCTTGTTATTGCGTTACTTAGTTCGTCGGTAACGCTTTCACATGATTAGAGAAAAAGAGGGAGGGAGAAAAAGAGGGATAGAAAGAAGCGTCCTTAGCGTTAGGTAGAGGGAATGTAATTGTAACGCTTTCATATTAATGGGTGAAATGAAAGAGAGGAGAAAGAAAAGGGAGAAAGAAAAAGAGTGAGACAGAAAAAGGGAGAAAGAAAAAGAGGGAGAGAGAAGCATCCAATGACGCGAGGTAGGGGCAACGTAATATTTATTACATGGTCAAAAAAACGTTCGTTGAAGGTAGTGATATAGAGGAAGAAAGTTAAAAATATAATTTTAGCAGAGGGGTGATGTTCTGAAGGTGAGGTTAAAGAAAGGTAGAGAGAGAAGGTACAGAAAGAGAGAGAGAGAGAGAGAGAGGAGAAGGGAGAGAGAAGAAAGAGAGTAGGGAGAAAGAAATGATGATGATGATGGTGTTTGTAATTGGATAGTGAAAAGTGTATATTTTTTATTGAACTAAGTTTTCATATCATCTATCACTTAATGCATGTACATAAGTGCAATTCCGTGAAATATTCACGCTTATCGAAGTGGCAGATATATGCAATTTAACTAAAGATTGTATCATGTGTACGGGATATTTTTTTGTTTATGGTGAAAGCAGAAAAGTAGAGTGAATATTTATTTTATAAGTGCTGTGATAGGAATGGTAAGACAACAAAAGAATGAAAGAGACCTCGATATTATGTAAATTGAGGAATTTATCTGTAAAATTAATATGTGACAGTTATTCGGTAGCCATGATGAAACTCCGAGTTTCGGATGTCGGGGCGGGGACCCACGCCGCCATCTCTTCAGTTATCTGGTCATCGAAAAAAAATATATTTACTATCGGCCACATACCTAGTTTATGTGTTACGTTTACACGCTCATTTGCTTCGGTAGAGCGTCCAGGGAAAGTTCAGTACACGACCATGCGTGTCAGCTCGCCTCGAATGACTGAGAACGGTAGATATCGATATTTCGTCATTATTGCGGCTTATCAGAACCATATGCTTGGATCACTTCGAAACGAAGTGAATCGCTAGACTGGGTGAAGTCTAATTGCTCATGTGCAGCGGCGTAGCACATGTAAAAGGAGATTAAATTACAAATTAATAGCAGCTCTAGTGATATAACTATTATCAGTCGCAAATACATAGCGTATGTGTTTTGTTTATACGCCCATTTGTTGCGGGATAGCGACCGATAATGCTTATTTTATTAGAACTACTTTTAATTCGTAATTTAAGTTCCTTTCCCATGTGCTACGCTGCAGTACATTAGCAATTAGAATTCACTCTATTTGCATAGAGTCCCAGACCAATGTTTCACTTTGTCTCGAGCTGGTTCAAGTACCTGGTATTGGGAAATCACGATAATGGCGAAATATCGATATCTACTATCCTTTGTCATTCGAGGCGAGTTGTCACGCCTGGTCTGTGGCATTCGGTGTTTTTGTAATACCCAGGTGTCGTGTACAGAGCTTTCATCGGGCAACAAATGGGCGTATAAGCAAAACATTTGCTAAGCATGTATAGCCGATAACTTTTGCATGACGATCAACCACATACTCAATGAAAATACTCCTTGTATTTGTCGGTCGGCTGCGATTCGGCGTGGTGTAGATTACTCTCTCTCAAAGCGTCGTGTGTTAAAACAACCGGGAGTCGTGGACAGGCGAGATAACTCACCCCACATCCCATCCAGGAGTGGTGGACCTCGATGTTCCGCCATTTTTGTGGCATATCAACATCACGTACTCGAATCGAATCGGATGAGAATCATACCGCCAGTCCACAACTTATATGCATATACTGTGTAAACCATGTGCTGGTATGCTTGGACAATGCTTACGTAACAATAAATTTAAATATGAAACAAAAGCAGCGCAAGTGTAATGAAAATCATCGACCACATTTTCGAACTTTAGGTCAGTTAAAATATGTTTCTGACATATTTCAACTTCTGAAGGCAAATTCACTACTGTTACGTGGAGAAAAACTTCTCTCTTATGGTAAAAGGTGTAAAAACCTTTGTACCGTAACCTAAGGTTCGCTTATGCCTAATCACAGCTTGACGCTGATACTACTGAATATATATATATATATATATATATATATATATACTCTTTTCCTCTTTTACTCTTTTACTTGTTTCAGTCATTTGACTGCGGCCATGCTGGAGCACCGCATTTAGTCGAGCAAATCAATCCCGGGACTTATTCTTTGTAAGCCCAGTACTTATTCTATCGGTTTCTTTTGCCGAACCGCTAAGTGACGGGGACGTAAACACCCAGCATCGGTTTTCAAGCAATGCTAGGGGGACAAACACCCACAACTACACACACACACATATATATATATACACATACATACGACAGGCTTCTTCAGTTTCCGTCTACCAAATCCACTCACAAGGCATTGGTCGGCCCGGGCTATAGCAGAAGACACTTGCTCAAGATGCCACGCAGTGGGACTGAAGCCGGAACCATGTGGTTGGTTAGCAAGCTACTTACCACACAGCCACTCCTGTGGCTATATATACCCCTATATATACTAGCACTATGACACGGCGTTGCCGGGTCTAGTGCTAGTGCTTGTTGTTCGTTGCCGGATCGCAGTAAAAATTTCTCACTAAATCAAGAGCTAAGTCCCTTATCACATTTCAGCCCGGGCCAGTTTTATTGTTTATGCCTAGTTGGATTTTTTCATGGGAGTAATTAATATTCATTGGACTTCGGCTTTCACACCTGGAACGGCATAATCATGGAAAATCTGCAGGACTGTGCACATGCTATTAGTCGGACAAAAAAGGAGGCAGAAGAAAGCGAAAAACTTGAATTTGGCGGCATAATAACTTATAGGCATAAGGGGTCAGTTTATGGATTTTTAAAAATGGTTTTCTGGGGTGACTGGGGAAATGAAAAGATCTTAACGACCCCCCTCAAACAGTTTTGAAAGCCCATAGAAAATGCGAGCCTTTTACGTGAAAAACTGTGGATTTGTATAAAGGACACACAGACACACAGATACACAGACATTTTGCCGTCTATATATATATATATAAAGTTAATCCAAACTAGAAAGCACAAAAAAAACACAACAACGCGAGGACGTGGAATACATATAGTATTATTGGACGCTCAGGAAAGAAGGAAAGAAGGAGGGTTTAACGTTTCGAGCGGAGCTCTTCGTCAGAAACATAGAAAAAGGAGAGATCCAGAGAAAGGAAGACAGAGGAAAAAAATCGCCAACGGTACACACGCGGCCACATTTTATATATATATATATATATATATATAGATATTATATATATAGTGTGTGTGTGTGTGTGTGTGTGTGGTGTGTGGGTGTAGGTGGATGAGAATGTTCGAAGCGGAAGGCAGTTCTTATTGCAATATAAATGTTTACAAATTCACATAAACTTTGAATTTTGTGGTTTATTTTAAGTTTTAATCCTTGCAGGAAAACCAAAAGTGTCAGTTGCCAACAAAGTAATCAACCACAAACTGGGCGATTCTATGACACTGCGTTGTAAGATTAATTCACTTCCACTGACCTTTATGAATTGGAGAAAGAACGGCATTGAAGTGTCTAAAATACCAGCTATAAAGAAAAGAATGGAAATAGATTTTGATTTTCAAAGCAATAGCAATTATACTTTCATCCTAATAATTAAAAATCTTAAAAAGAAAGACTTTGGAACATATGAATGTATAGCAAACAACAAATATGGTAACAGCACAGAAGAAGTTACGTTAAAACGTAAGTATAATAGACGTTGTCTTTGATGATGGTGTTCTTTTTTTTAGATTTGTGTAAGATATTTTGTTCAGGAGGGCTGGTGATATAGCTCTCACTGGCGTCAATGGAGTACCACCAACTAGTTCACTGGCTGCTAATACTCCGTGCGATGAGGGCGCGTGGCTTAGTGGTTAGGGCAATCGGCTCATGATCGTAAGGTTGTGAGTTCGATTCCCGGCGACGCGTTGTGTCCTTGAGCAAGACACTTTATTTCACTTGCTCCATCCACTCAGCTGGCAAAAATGAGTTTGTACTTGTATTTCAAAGGGTCAAGCCTTGTCACTTTCTCTGTGTCACGCTGATTATCCCCGAGAACTACGTTAAGGGTACACGTTGTCTGTGGAATGCTCAGCCATTTGCACGTTAATTTCACGAGCAAGCTGTTCCGTTGATCGTATCAGCTGGGACCCTCGTCGTCGTAACCGACGGAGTCTTTAAAAAATACTCCGTGTATAACATCACGGCATTCAACTACCCAGCGTATCTAAATTCATGTTTCTCAAAGAGAAACTGTAACTCTCTCTTGGGGTGGGGGCGTTATTAAAAATTTGGGAGGGATAGCTTGATTGAAAATAGAGGTTAAAATCTGTTTCATTTAGGCGCTGTAGCATGCCGCGAATTATTCATTCAATCCAGTTTAGTTTGGCCGTCCTTCCGGACATTTCAATGACTTCATGCGAGTCCGCTATCCGCCACGGATCTCCATGCATGTTCTTAATTCACCAACATTTGCTATTCCACTGTCCCGAAGCAAGTTGTCCACATAGGTTAGACGTTTTCTTCCCTTGTTGATTCTTCCTTCAACTGATTGCCATAAGACCAGTTGACACAGAGATTCTTCTGGGTACTTGATACAATGACAAACGATTCTCATTCTTCTCTGCTGAATCATCTCAATCGCTTTTGGTAGATCTTAATAAAGCTGTGCGTGATTAAATGAATTCTCCATGTAGCATTCAGAGCATTCAATGCAGTCGGGCGACTTCCTTGGACCTGTGAAACCCTATCCTACGCTAGATGTCCCGATCGAGCAATGAGGCATGAACGTCTGGCTTGGGTTTCAGCAGAATTGATTATTTACCTGCTGAGATATCTCTACACACCGCGACTACAGGTAATAGCAGTAATTCGCTAACTGAACTGGTTGATCCTGGCTGTTGATAGTTTGTTGTCCGTTCATCAACTCAGCACCTGATAATATTTGCCATTGACTCAATAAGTTCATTTGCCGAAATGCATCCCATGATTTCAAAGTAGTCTGCCTTGGGTAGTTCTAAGGTATTTTATCCATGGCTGGGACCATGATGGGTGCTACTTACTTCTGGTCAGAGTAGTCTGGAAAACTTAGTGGCTATAAGTGGTTTGACATTCCTCAAAATCTTGACACTCCCGAACTAGGATCTCACTACAGAATGCAGTTCAAGGCCATATTTAGGACAAGCTCAGAAAAGGGAGCAAGTATGCAGATAAATAAAGTAGTGAGATATAAAGTTTTGGTGAGGACATCTAAATTGCTGTTAACAACGCTGCAAGTAACATCTCCCCTAACTTATTCAGAGATCAAAATCTAACCTATTGGTTGTAGACTGAAGGTTCTCCTTCACGTCTGTTTCTTTTCTTGGCAATGAGTAGCAGATGGCGTTAACTACAACACTCAGTCTGGGAAGGCTTGTGTGGTGTGGCCTGCAAATACCGTAGATATTGGCCCTTCTTCTATGTATGACAAGTGTCTTCTACCATTGACTCTATGGAAGAATTTTGTAGAATTTTCTATATGAAAGCTCGTCTTGAGTTCTGTTTCTGTTATACAGTGGCTCACTTAATCCATCGACTGTTTAAAACTTTCACTAAACCCTCGAGCAGATTAGAAAAATCTATTCTGTTGTAAGTATTAGAGCAAGGCTTCCGGTCGAATAACAACTTGTTCGGTTTCTCATCACATGACTCGGGTGCCCAAAATGTGGTCATCAGAAGTGTCCTACCCTTTCTGTTTCAGCCATTGAATAACACCTTCAGATTTAACTTCACTCTTTCTCCGACAAGTGCGGTCTTTATGACAATGATATACATCATACATACATACATACATACATACATACATACATACATACATACACACACACACACACACACACACACACACATACACACACACACACACACACACACACACATATATATATATACACTCATTGCTATTCACTCTTCACTCTGCACGCATTAAAGATTGAAACATTAGCATTTGAAGAGCCAACGAGGAAGTCTCTACCACATCATTCGACCTGTTAGAAATAACAGCCAAATCTTCCTCAAATCACATTGTGCCGTCTCAGAAAGAAACAAAAAATGGAAGGATGCATTGGACAATTTTATTTGTATTGGCTTAGTAAAAAAATAAAGGGCAGGGTATATGATCGCTTATTGTTTCAAGGTCGCTAAGACCTGTCAAAGAAAGTTATACTCACGCAGAATTCTTGACATGAATTCTTGCAACAAACTGGGCTCCGCTAAGGCCATCCAAGGACCAGGTGGTGTTGGTATTAAACTAAATGACAATTTTTTAGGGCATTAAATCGGATAATGGATGAAATCTACGACCTAAGACGTTAAGTCTACAATGAGCCAGAGAAAATATCGCAAAACATATTGATCGTCCCTATATCCTCACTATGAGTGGGGTCCTGAAAAGTTCCTGGCTTTAAGGGTTTTGTGAAAGGCCTGGATGTAGGCCCAACCATCCGAGTTCTTTTTTAGGGCTTAGAAAATCTGAAGGACACCGCTGCAATGTGTGAATCTGAGAGGAGTATATGTTGAATAAAATCATAATTAACTGATTCTCCTGTATTTTCTTTTACCCGAAGTCAGGAACTTTTCAACACCCACCTCGTATAGTGCATATCAATTCCTTCCGCCAAAAACAAAAAAGAAAGACACAAAATGCGAAAAAAAAAGACTGTGTAATCATCATTAAAACGTTTTCGAACATAGTTATGATTAATATTAAATACAACCTGCTGTTTTTAGCTTGTAAAATGTGTGTGTGTGTGTGTGTGTGTGTGTGTGTATGTGTGTGTGTGTATGCATGTGTATGCGTGTGTATAATTTTTTGACCAATAGATGTAAGGGAGATTATCAATTTCTGAAAGTTACTTCACAAAGCGTTACATCTCTTCACGTATCCCAGAAACGGATGTTTCCTGTACCCCAGGAGGCCTGTTACGCATTATGTGAAAATTTTTAAGAGTCTAAAACCATCCCAGGAACATAAGTAATGTACGTTCCTAGTTTGGAGAAAATCAGTTGAAAAATACGACCGTTATAATTTTTTACACACACACACACACACACGTGCACACAGAATAACACACACACAGAACGGGATTTATATCATAGATATGGAAACAAAACAATAGAAAAACAAAAATCGATGGCATGGTCATCATGGAAACTCTTTCGAATATAGATCTAGTCAATATTAAAATCCAATATGTGAGTATATATATGTATATATATATATATATATACAACTAATGTAGGATAAAATAGTGTTCACTTTCGAATTCTCTCACTCTGTGAAAGTTTCTAGTTCGAATCACACGTGGGTCGAGATGTGCTGAAGATTTTCTATTTTGGATATATTTGGGATATTTAGGTCTGCTCGGGACTTAGTGCTTGCTTTTTCCATCGGTATGAGTAAGTATCTCATTTATGTCTTACGTATTTATCGCTGACGAGGGGAAAATTCTTATGAATTGACCCCGAAATTGGGACCAATACGGTAATAACGGATTTTTTAGAAATTTCTATCGGCTTGTTTCGAGACGCATAAATTATAATGGTTATTTACAATTTTGTCTTTTGTTTTTTTCGGCATATTTGGCATTAGAATTTTTCTTTTGCCCTTATTTTGTAAGTTATATATATATATATTTATATTATATATATATATATATATATCATATATCTAATATATATATATATATATATATCATATATATATATATATGCATATATATACATACATACATATCCGCATAATATATATACGCATATCCACATAACATATTTATATCATTTTGTATATTCTTAACATTATTTTCGGTTTTTTAAAAAAAAATCAATGAAAAAAAAAGGCGAGAAAGGACGACGTAAAAACCCCGTCCCTTCACCTCCAGGATCCAGACACAGGACAACACTATCCACTAACGGATATCCTAATCGAAAAGATGAAACCACGGAACGTGTACGTACAGTGTCACCGGATATAACAACGCTCCCTACCGGATTAAAGTGTAAGTGTGGGGTGAGAATACATTAGTATATTGTCTACTGTAATTTAGTGTAGTAGTAATATTAGTACTACGGTAGAAACACTAGAAGTAACAATAGTCGTGCATTTTCTTCTACTAAACAATTTTATACTTGGTCTTGTGCATTATTTCTATCTGTTCTTTGTATCTTTGTTTTTGTTATTTGGTTTTG
>NW_021836941.1:5000-17500 GCF_006345805.1 Octopus sinensis | reverse complement strand
TGTGCTTGTTGTATAACGTTTACTTACGCATGGGATGAATATCTAAATGTATAATGTGTTATGATACTTAAGATTAATCGCTAATTATTGAAGGGTTAAAATTATTTTATTCGGTTTTTGCTGAAGCACTGCCTTGAAGGGTTTTAGTGGAACAAATCGACCCCAAGAGTTATTTTTTTAAAGCCTAGTACTTATTCTATCGGACACTTTTGCCGTAAACACACCAACGTCGATAGTCAAGCGGTAATGGGGGGACAAGCACACAAAAACACACATACATATATATATATACGACGGACTTCTTTCATTTTCCCCCAACTAAATTCACTCTCAAGGCTTTGGTCGGCCCAAGACACCTACCCAATGTGCCACGCATTGTGACTGAACCCGGAACCATGTGATTGGGAAACACACTTCTTACCCATACAGCCACGTCTGCGCCTATTAATAGTAACTATTTATAAGACTGATAAATATAAGTTACATTTCCGTGTAAATATAAGTTACCATTCCCCAGTCACACACGGCGTAGATTATTGCTAGAAAGCACTTTCTTCTTGGGTTAACATACGGTTTACCATCGTAAAAGAAAAAGCGTGAAAGTAAATTGTCTTTAAAAATATATATGTAAAATGCGATAGAAATCAGAGTTGAAAACAATGACATTCCATAAATGGATATGACGTGATTAATGTATATATTTCTTTACTACCCACAAGGGGCTAAACATAGAGGGGACAAACAAGGACAGACAAAGGGATTAAGTCGATTACATCGACCCCAGTGCGTAACTAGTACTTAATTTATCGACCCCGAAAGGATGAAAGGCAAAGTCAACCTCGGCGGAATTTGAACTCGGAACGTAACGACAGACGAGATACGGCTGCGCATTTCGCCCGGCGTGCTAACGTTTCTGCCAGCTCGCCGAATGTATAGCACATTCACTGCCCTTCATGCCATTCTCCATGATGATATTTCTGGTGCATGTATTTGGATTTGCCGCTTTGCACAGTAATGAAGCATCCTGCGTCATCTAATGCATCGAGTTGCTGTGGACACTTCCGCCAAGTGTTGTTCACACATGCACGTTTCAGGAAATTGCATCAACCAACCATTTTATTATTACTTATTTGCAGTTAAAAATAACTTCGCTCTGAGGATAGTCTCTTATCCATATGTACATTAGTTGAAGTATTATTGGTAGAGTTGGCCGAATCGTTAGCACGATTTTTACGTTCTGGTTTCGAATTCCGCTGAGATCGATTTTACCTTTCATCCTTTCGGGGTCGATAAAATAAGCACCAGCTGAGCACTGGGGTCAATGTAATGACTTACCTCCTCCCTAGAAATTGCTGCCCTTGTGCCAAAAAATTGAAATCATTATCATTTGTAGAGTTAAATGGTTCTTCTCAAAAAAGTAACTGGACCGTATAGTCCTAGTGAATTCACAGAAACAACGCCATTGATTCCCTTCGATTCTTTCTCTACAGCTCATTCATCGTGCTGGATTATTGCAATGCTAACACGTAACTGTGTTGTCTGGCATGTGTCGACATGCAAGCCATCGAATTGTTTACTCAGTTGTGTTCTTTACTGTGTGTACCATATTGGAACGGTGTACCTCAACTGCTGTTTCTGAAATACTTAGCATATTACTAGAAGATACTAAACATGTAAGTACATGTGGAGGTGACATAATGAGGGAATTTTTTTTGTTCCTTTTGTGAAAACTTTCCTGTTTCACTGTCGTCACTTCCTGTTTCTGTCCTAATTTACTTTCACTTTTTTAGGACAATTTACTGTCACTTAACACCATGTTAACCTCCTTCTTTAATATATTTAAACCTAAAATTTAACCAACTGTTCATTTATCCACAGCACATACACACATCCATATACAACTTCAATATGTGCTTACACACACTAATGTCTGAGCGATACTCAGAGATACATATGCATACGCATCCACACTCATTCACACGTAAGCACATATAGGCCCGCCCATACACTCGCGCGCGCGCGCACTAAATAGTGCATACATGTGTATACATGAAACTAGGTGTAAACGAAAATGTATTATTTTCATTTGGTTTAGTTTTACACTTTCATTACATACCATACTTAGACAGACATACTTGCCCCTGGTGGCTAAACAACATAATTTATTTCAGATAAAAGGTTGCAACATGCTGTTAATCATGTTCACACATATATCAGTTATATTGTCGACATGTATACACAGGCGTAGTGGCATGCACTTTAAGGTTTTAAGAAGATATTCTATCTTCAGCCAGGATGAGTATATTTCAATTTTTGATTACTTAAGTTCAATTCTTAAAGCATCTGAATGCTTCGTTTAGCTAAACATATACTCAGGCACACACACACACACACACACAGACACACACACACACACACACACACACACACACACACACATACATACACACACAAGCATACACGAGCATATATATTCAATAAATGTATGTGAAGTGTATTTTATGTTTCATTCACTTGACTACGGCCATACTGAGGCATCGCCATGAAGAGTTTAGTCGAACAAATCAGGTGCATATTTTATCGATGACGCTAAGTTACAGGGACGTAAACAAACCGACACCGGTTGTCAAGTGATGGTGGGGAACATGCGCAAAGACACACATTTTGATACATACACACACACACACATATATATAATGGTCAGACGCCATGATAGATCGTTAGCCACTACACACATTTTTTCTCTCTTTGTTTCTCTCCTTGTTTTTTCTGTGTCCCTTTCGAGCGTAGGCTCAAAACGTAAAAGACTTTTTCTATTCCTGAGCGTTATACTAATACATCTGTTTGTTTTGTACACCACCTGTCTTCGTCTTTTGTTTTTTTTCGTAAACTCTCCCTATATATATATATATATATATGATGAACGTCCACTCGTGACCGAGGAAGACCATTGCTGACTTTCAAGAACATTTTGCGCTCTAGGACTAACTTATATTTTGCATTTGCAGCTCCGTTGGTGGCTAATGAGCTCTGCTCTTGACAAGCACACACGATTGCAAACAGCAGACCAAGCTTTCCCCATTCATTACACCAGTAGTGCGCTTTCAAGCACCACACTAAGTTCTTCATGCTGAATACGTGCGCTCTCAAGTGTCCACACCCCTCCTTAACCTGCTTCCTCCATCTGTGGCGATGACATCCATTGTTCTCCTAGTCAGTTTCCTGCGTATATATATATATATATATTATATATATATATATATATATATATATATATTATATATATATATATATATATATATATATATGATGAACGTATATATATATATACATGTATATTCTTTTATTCCTTTACTTGGTTCAGCCAGCCATTTGACTGCGGTCATGGTAGAGCAGCGCCTTAAATGGCTTTTAGTCGAAGAAATCGAACCCAGGACTTATTCTTTGTAAGCTTATTACTTATTCTGTCGGTCTCTTTTGCCGAACTGGTAAGTTACGGGGATGTAAACACACCAACATCGGCTGTCAGGTGATGGTGGAAGGCAAACAGAGACACACGCACATAAATATATAATATATATATATATATATATATATAGATATATATATATATATATATATATATATATATATATATATATATATATATATATATTATATATATATATATATATATATATATATATATATATATATATATAAACTTACATGTTAGACATGCAAACATGCCTTGAGAGTTCGCTTCATTCCTAGTTAGCAAATTGTGGTAAATTCTTGAACGCACTGCTTTATTCATGAGTTACCCACTTTCCTAATCCGTTTAAGATAATCTTGAACAGTTGACCAAGATTTATCAAGTTGTTATTATCTGTCGGCAGTGTTTGTTGTTACCTTGATATGGTTGGGCGTGTGATAGTATTTTCCAGTTAGAGATAAATGCCTATTTTTCTCTTTTAATCTTCATATTTATTTGAATATTGATGTATCATATTGCCTCTTTTGATTACGTAAGTATTGATTGTATCACGCCTTGAATTAGTTTGCTGTACTTTCTATACATGTAGATTTAGTAATTGGTGTCGTGTTCGTGGTTACCGTTATGCTATATGCGATATTTCTTGAGAGATTGTTTCCTTCTAGAGGGCAAGATAAAGGTGTTCTACAATAGCAGTTCTTATATGTGTCATTTAGTTTTTCACTTTTAGACAATTTTTGCTAGTTGTAATTAGCTACAGTTGTTTTAGAGTTGTCGGTTGTGGAGTAAGGCAATTTTACGTTGTGTCTGTTTATTAATTTGTAATACTTGTGGTTGGGGTGGAAGTATGTTTTGCAGTAATTTGAAAAATAATATAGTTATTGATGTGGAGTCTTGCATGTTGAAGGTGGGGCATTAAACCAGCTGATTTTTCTTTTTCTATTCTTACGTATTTTATTACTTGAGGGAGGTTTGTTGTTTATACATGGCACTTTTTCCTTGCAGCCACTGTTATTGAGAGCTTCGTTATATGGAGTTTCTATTTCGTTTAGCAGTTTTCATTTTAAGATAAAGAGAAAAGTCTGAGAGACATGTTCTTTACAAAGTGTTTGATAATTTGGGGCTGGGGTCTATGTATATATTGGATTTTAGGTCGAGGGCAACATCTAGGAAGTTGACTAACTTTAGTTGTGTTTTTACCGTAATAGAGAAGCTCAAGTTTTAAAGAAGTGATGTAGTTCCTTCTTTAAGTTATCAGTATTTTGTGGATTACAGTTTCTCACTAGGAGCTACCATCGTTCCTATATAGACCACTTAAGACAGATGGAAATTTGTTTTCTAAATTTTCTAGTATGTAAAGGCCAAAAACGTCGCTTATCTCTGCCGAGTTCTCTGATCCCAGACTTAGATCAAATGGTTCTTTATTGTTCTCCTTAATCCAGAAAGCATTGTTATGTAAGAAAAGCGACATCCTTGCTTGAACTATTGTTTCCATTTTGATGTCGTTTATCGTGGTTATAGTTTTAGTGAAGTTCAAAGTAGCTCTAAGACTAGGTTCAGTTATTGACGCATAATAATCTCTGATGTCAAACTAGAAAAAATGGCATGCATTTTCATTTAGGATCTTGTAAGTGTTAGTCCAGAGGGTTAATGTGGATATTGTTTTTATCTTAGGTGAGAATTAGTCTGTGATCTTTTTTATTCATGATACCTATGTCCGGTTTGGAAGGATTTAATAGTCTAACAGATGAGATCTATTGAAGTTTTGTTTGTGGTCTTTCATAGTTATGTATGTGCATTTGGGTGTTAATATGTCTACTCTGTATAAGGCGGTGTGCTGGCAGAATCGTTAACACAACAGGTAAAATGCATAGCACCATTTCGTCCCTCTTTACGTTCTGAATCGAGCTCAGCTTTGTCTTTCATCCTGTCGGGGTCGATAAATTAAGTACTGATTGAACACTGGGGTCGATGTAATCGGCTTAACTCTTTTTCTGAAACTGCTGGGTTTCAGCCAAAATTTGAAATCAATATGTTTACTTTGTCGTCTATTTTAAGTTTAGCAGCTATTTCCTTAGCTGTAGTGTTTATATCACTTAAAGCTGCATACTTTGTATTTTGTGTGTAGGTGGTTGGGAGAATGTTAGAGATTGTGTTAGAAAGAGAGCGGTTATATATAGTTTAATTTATCTGTTAGAGGTTGTTTTACAAATAGATTTTATGTAGTTGATTTTTCTGTTCTAGTTCTTTATGCAGTTCATTCATTCGTTTATTGAATTTTATTTACTTAATCATTGAGAATAGGTAAATTGTGAAGGATTATAGCAATGGTTTAGAAGGTGGACATTTGACCATCTTGAATCCATTGTTGTTGATAGGCTGCTTTTCCTTTTGGTCTTTTTCATAGTGATAAATTGTCCGTCTGAGTCTTTGGATTGTTTTGTTTTTTGTAGAAAAGTTTTCAGGTAGCGCTTTTTTAATAGGTATCAGTATGTTTGTCATAGAAAAGTGTATTGGGTGTTGCTGCAACTTTTCCTGTTTTCAGTCAATGCTGCGAAAGCACTCATATTAGGGCAGAGCTATTATATCAATGTTTGTTTTTATATACAGTTATACAATTTTACATTAATGTGACGGGATACTCAAAGCGGCAGAAACGTTAGCACACCGGGCGAAATACTTAGCGATATTTCGTCTGTCTTTACGTTCAGAGTTCAAATACCGCCGAGGTCGACTTTGCCTTTCATCCTTTAGGGATCGATAAATCGATAAATCGATAAATCAAGTACTGGCCTCTAATTGACTGGCCTCCTCCCCAAAAATTTCGGGCCTTGTGCATAGAGTAGAAAAGATTATTGACAGTAATTTCGAAGTTTCGGCCGGCTGAGGCATTGACAGACTGCGACGCATTGAAGTTGATATTGGTATTATATAGTTTCGATTGAGTTAGTCTTCCTTGATTGTGAGGGTATGAATGGAAAGGTAATTATGTTGTAGGGCGGGAGATTTCGTTGCTATTTCTAGCAATTTTAGCGCAAACGTAGCTGCCTGTTGTGCTACCTTTATCTCATCTTTTTATCCCGATATTTTGCGACTTATCAGCGACATTAAGGATCTTAGTGCAAGTGTGTGTGTATGTATGTGTATGTGTTTGTGCATGCGTTGTGTGTGTGTGTGTGTGTGCCTGCGTAGGAAGGAGATTGCGGCAGAGTAACCCTGTGAATCGAGTTACATTTCATTTACAATTCGCACATTTCATATACGTTGCCTGTACTCTGGGGAGATCACAAAAGTCATGATACATAAATCCACCCCCACTTCCGTCACAATAACTGAACGTCTTGTACATACTTACCAACACACACACACACACACACACGCGCGCGCGCGCGCGCGCGCGCATGCACACACACGCACGCATACACATACATACAAATACACACACACAAATTAAAATTTGCTAACGCAAAGAGTATTCACATGAGAAAGATTTCAAAATATACTAGTGCGTGCACTCGGTTTTTAATCCTTGATTAGCCAATTATAAATCTTAATTTAATTGTCGAACTCATTTATATCGTAAAATATACTTCTTCCTAAATTGTCTCAGAGAATTAAATGTATCAGAATGTTCCCCCGATAAACGTAGCAGCTGACTCTTCCTCAAAATAATCTCTGTCATTTCTCATTTCTTTCCTTTTTTTTCTTTCATTTTTTTTTGTTGGTAGCGAAGAATATATTGGATGTCGAGGGGAAGAAAGCAAAATAAAACAACGGTTTATAAGGTCGACGCTCACGAAATAGGTTAAAAAAGGGAAGCATCGTTTTCGTTTCAAATATTCATTCTTCTGAAAGAAAAAAAGGATAGTCAAGGAGAGAAAAAAAAACGGAGAAAATTGAAAATGGAGAACATACATATATATATACACACACAAACACACAAACACACACACACACGCGCACGCGCGCGCGCGAGCGTGTGTGTATTATATTAATAATAAGGTCACATTAAAGTGTCTACCCGCTAGAAATGAGGGCTAAAACCCTCATTTGGACCACCAAATATTGTTCTTGTTATCAAATATTTGCATTGCCTTCGATAATAATAACAATATTAATATCTATTTAAATATTCGCTTCAAAATATTTTTGCTGCTATATATATATATATATATATATATATAAACCTTCTATCTTTTACTTGCTTCAGTCATTGGTCTGGGTCATCCCCGTGGGTCATCCCCGTGAAAGGTTTAGTCGAATACATTAGCCCCAGTACTTAAATGTGTGTGTCTGTGCGCGTGTCTATGTGTGTCTGAGTCTATGTGTGTGTGCGTGTATCTCTCTCTCTCTCTCTCTCTCTCTCTCTCTCTCTCTCTTTCTGTACATATCTTGTTTGTAAGTTTGTCCAAAATCACGCCATAAAGGAAGTAGCAGCGCCAGTAAGAGTAAAAAAGAAAACAGAGAAGACAAAAAATGGTAATAACAATGAGAGAGGGGGGTGTATCAAACAGCGCCTCTCGCCTTCTCTTTCAACAAAAACGTTTTCACTTTATTGATGAACGCTGCTCCTTTCTCTATATATATATATCTATCTGCAGATGCACACACACGCACTCTCTCTCTCTCTCTCTCTCTCTCTCTCTCTCTCTCTCTCTCTCTCTCTCTCTCAGTCTCTCCCTGTTTTTCACTCACTTTTTTTCCCATTTCTCTCTCTCACTCCCTTCCCCTCTCTCTCTTACTCAAGAACAAAATTCTCATTCGATGAACGCTGATTATTTTCTGGTAATCATTAATAACAGAATATAAGATAAGCAAATGAGATGCACCTCAAAATTATTGTTTTCTGTATCTCTATGGATGTTTGAAAGTTGCAAAGTTAATAGAATATAAGATAAGTAAATAAGTAGTAATTTTTAAGTCATAAAATAAAAATAGTGTCTATTGAAAGAAAACTTGATAATAGTGTCTGTTTAAAAGAAAGCTAAATATAAAAGGAAGGTAATTATAAATATTTACAAATACTTGCCGCTGCAGCGATGTTTGTAAATATTTATGAATGATGAATTTTGCCAAGGCGGTGAAGTTTGTCTTCAAGATCTTTTTCCATTTCAGGCGGTAAAGAGTGAAAGAGACAGACAGACCGAGATAGAGACCGTGTAGACGTTGCTGGAAAAGAAAATAAGTCTTTGTGTAATTTTGGACTTTGTATGGTTACGTATAGAAATATAAACAAACTAACGTACACACACACACACACACACACACACACACACACACACACACATATATATATATTCGTTTGTTTTGAAGTTTCTGTTCCATTGTATTAAATCATACTCATCCACCTGCTATGGAGAATGAATCAGACAGAAGGCGACGGTTAGCCAGAGAGAGACAAAGGCGAAGAACAGCCAGTCTCACCCAGGAAGAACTGGACGAAAAAAATTTGAACAATACATTAAGGTTGTTAAAACAATCACAAGAAGTGAGACAAGAGAGACGAGCGCAAGACGCAAGAAGACAGGCTCGAAGACGTCAAAATGAAACGGAGCACCTAATTGCACAAAGGAGAGATATCCAAAGAGACAGGATAAGCTGGTCTGCCTTATCCTGCCTCTTTCATAAGCTGTCTCCTTAAGCGTTCAGCAAAATGTTTCCATCGTCTTGGCTTAACAACCCTCGTCGTTTGTTTTTACTGTTTTGTTCTCATGGTTCTGTCTTTTACTATTCTTGCTTTTTCATTGTTTTTACTGCTTTGTTCTTACTGTCCTGTCCTTGTTACCACTTTTACTCTCCGCAAAATATCCCCAATTCTATTTAATTTGCTTTGCGGGAAGAACTGTTTCAACGAAGTCGCGTCTTGTCCTTACCTTCGAAAACGCGGAGTAGATGAAACAGAGACAAATGAAGAAGGGGAATATTCCTTGTGTTGCATGTCTTGTACTCTGTTCTTTTGTTGTTTGAAAAGAAGTTCGTTTCTATGTTTTTGTTTTTATGTTTTCGTTACTCATTGTCTTCAACGTTTTTTTTATGTCCTGTACCCATATATGCATGTATATATACATATATATATGTAAGTATGTACATATATGTATGTATATATGCATATATTTATATATTATTTATATTACTATATATATACATATACGTATATATATACAAGTGTGTGTCTACCTCTTTGTTCTATGTATTTAAAAAAATCCATTGATTTTTGTGGGCGAATCTTCCTATAAGGAAAGGGTTGGTTTCTAACAAAGAAACAATCTCTATTGCTTTAATCTAGATAACGACAATTGTAAAGAGTTATAATGTTGAACTGAATTTTGGAAAAGTTTTGCATATTTTTACTTTTCTACTTATAGAGTTTATTGGCAAAATTCTTGCTAATGTATTTGTTAACTACTTACGTTCGTTGTCTGAAATCTGAGTTTTCGAGATTGCTTGTAATTCACTTGGAATGATGATAGGTAGAAATGTAAAATTATAACCTGAGGAGGGAAGTTTCTGTTCTTAATTATTTTTCTCAATTTAATTTGAAAGACATGTTACATATGGCGAAAGTTTTAATGAGAATATATCACCAATAGTCCTTGTGTTGAAATGTATAATTTTCTTAACGACAGAAATTATTTAATATCTGTTCTATGCCACTTTTTCTTTCCTATGGATGGTATTATATACTGTTTCAGCAAGTATATGATGCTGCATTTTAGTTAATGACATCTTGGGTGTGCCGTAATAACTTCCACAGAAATATCATTTTCGATTTCCTTTCGATTAGCCTCTTTTGTTCAACACACACTTCATAGCCCATATTCTGGTTTTAGATTACAAAATATTAGCAAATTACGGCCAAATGTAACGGCTACAGGTAAATATAGGATATACATTCTGTTATCAGCATCATGGGCCACGACTATTTACGATCTGTTTTCAAATCTTACAGAGGCCAACGTTGCTTTTCATCCTTTCGGAGTCAATGAATAGAGTAGTGGTCAAATACTGCCTTCGAAATTGCTGGTCTTGTGCTATAGTCAAAAGCCGCCAAAGGCGACGAGCCGGCATAATCATTAGAGCGTTGGCTAAAATACTTTGCGTCATTTCTTCCGATTCTTTACGCTCTAAGTTAAATTCCCATCAAATTTGCTTTTTATCAATCTGGAATCGATAAAATAAAGTGTCAGTCAAGTACTTGGCTCGACGATATTCACCAATGACATGCAAGCAAACTTTCTGGCTTCGTAACTAAACCAAAAACTGTTATTAGCCTCATGCTCAATTTTACAGGGAACACGCAAATGCACCATTTTTTTTTTTTTGGTACGCAAAAAGGTTCTCCAGACCTTTGTTGAGATACGCTAGCCTGGAAGTCCTAGGAGCAGAGTACACTAAACGTTATCAGCCTTTGGGTACTTCTTGAAAAGTTCATTTCAGACCTCCATTCACATTTGAGCACTTGGTTAATGTATTTGTTTATGTAACTGTTCTTTAGCAGAGACTGTCTGAGCAATAGCACACTCAGATCGTAAGCCTCTTCCTCCGACATCTCTTCTATGATAGAAATCTATCGATATCACTAATTTTTTTGCAGGTTGTTGCCAGGATTCTGCAGGGTTTTAACATCTATTGTAAGTAACTTATCACTCGTCCGCTCAGTTATCACAAATAATGGCACCAGTGCTAGTAACGAAACTGCATTATGAAAGAATGTTTTGTAAAAGTAAATGTTCGAATGCCATGTGTGTGTGAGTGTGTGTGTGTGTGTGTGTGTAGTTGAAATTGATAGAAAAACAAAAGACGAAGACAGGTGTATGAACAACAAGCAGGTGTATCAATTTGACGCTCGGGAAAGTGAGAAAGTCTTTTACGTTTCGTGCATACGCTCTTCAGTAGAAAGGTAAGAGAAAATAAACAGAGAGAGAATAAAAAACTAGTGGATTTAGTGATCAGGCATGGCGACTGGTTGAAAAAAAATGTTTTGATAGGAGAGGTAGAAAGGAGAGATAATAAAGTATTGGTGATCCCAAAACGAAGGTGCGCGTACGTATGTTCATGTGAGAATGTGTGTGTGTGTAGTGGTGTGGGTTGGTATGATGTGGAGTAGTGCTGTGGTGGGGGTGGGGTGTAGGGATGTGGGGCGTGGTAGAATGAGGATGTGGGGATGGGGTGCGGTATATATATATATATATATATATATATATATATAGGAGGAGATTCAGTTTTGTTTTGAAGACACCTACATCCACACCATGCTGGTCTCTCAAGCATTTTGGAAGGATACTGAGGAACTGTGGACCCTTGAAACCCAAGCTGTTGCAGTATCTGTTCGTGTATTTTGATGGAGATGCTGGGATCTTTGGCTCTATACAGTGGCTGTTTGTGTAACTTTCAATGCCAAAGTTTGGTACAAGGCCTTCCAAGATTTTCTAGATGTATATAACTGCATATCTTTCCCACCCTCATTCTAGGGAGAAAAGTTTTAATTCTTTCAGTCTTTCCCAGTGGCTGATACGTTGCTATGAGACGTTTTTTTTTTTGTGTAGTTTCGTTGGATTGCTTCGAGTTCCGCCGGTAATTATATATTGTGTGGTGAACATAGTTGGGAGCAGCAGTCCAAGTGGCTGACGACGTACGCCCTTCAAAGGACCATCATTGTCTCCTCTTCTCTTGTTTTGAAAGTTCGGAGGATCCATCCATCTAGCCGTCTGCATTTTATTGCCAATTAGTAAGTAACATGCACTTGGAAATATGCATCATTGCTCATATCAATACCCAGGACACGCACTGATTTTCATTCGGGGAATGCATTCCCTCCCGGGCCAGTGTATACGGTTTGCGTGTCTTCAGCTTTGTGTTCTGGTGGCGCAGGGCTTGGAATTTTCCTGCATTAAATTGCATGTTGTTGTCTTCAGCCCACCTGATTATTGCATCCAACTCCCGTTGCAGATGGACAGTATTTCCAGGATTTTGTATTGTCTAAGAGACTTTTATGTCATCGGCAAAGCTAGTAAGGGTATCAATC
>NW_021836940.1:0-22372 GCF_006345805.1 Octopus sinensis | reverse complement strand
GGTCTGTCTGTTAGTCTGACTGTTTTCAATCTGTCGGTCTACCTACCTACCTACCTACATACCTACCTACCTACCTATCTATCTATATATCAATCTATCTATCTATCTATCTATCTATCTATCTATCTGTCTGTCTGTCTGTCTGTCTGTCTGTCTGTCTGTCTGTCTGTCTGTCCGTCCGTCCGTCTGTCTGTCTGTCTGTCTGTCTGTCTGTTAGTCTGACTGTTTTCAATCTGTCTACCTACCTACCTACCTACCTACCTATCTATCTATCCATTATCTATCTATCTATCTATCTATCTATCTATCTATCTATCTATCTATCTATCTGTGCCTTTCTATCTTTCGTTTTATCTCTCCCCCTCTCACTCTATCATTTTATCTATCAATTTATCTATCTATGCGTATCTCTCTCTCTCTTTCTATTTATCCCTCTTTCTCTTTCTGTCTCTCTGATGTTTGTCTTTCTCTCTCTGCCTCTCTCTTTATATAACTATCTACCTATCTATCTATCTATCTCTGCCTCTCTCTCACTCTCCGGCTGACTGTTAGCCTCCCCCCTCTCTCTCTCACACACACACACACATTTCTGGGACCTGCGATGTACAGGATTCGATACGCTGTAGAAACTTACCAGTAACTTGTAACTGTGTTCTAAACGATATTTACGTGTCTTTTTAAGATGTCTTCTCAGCAATCCTGTGTTCGAGAATTCCTTTATTTTCTGCAGAACACCGACTCACTCGGCACATCTGATTTGGCTTACAAAATGTTCCATATAGATGCATACATGCATGCATACATACATGCATGCATGCATACATACATACATAAATACATAGATAGATAGATAGATATCTTCAGATCGGAGAATAAATATCATTAGGATATATATTAGATACTTGTATTATAATACATATTATATTTATATATATATATATACATATATATATATATATATATATATATACATATACGTATATATATACATATACATATACATATGATATACATATATATATATGACAATCAAGGAACGGCCATAATAGGCCATTCACCCACTAGAAATAACAGCCAAAAAGCTTCAACCGCAAAATAACATTAATTCCGTAAACAGGAGAAAATTAAAAAACATTTACCCTGAAATTCCTTATACGATGCAACCGTTTCTTCTACTGTTTAATGGTAAACTAACCTGATTAAATTAAATCAAGCCAATCTACCATAGGCCCTTAGATTCATCAGTAAGGAATAGCCAAATCGGAACAGATATTTTTCACGAGGCATTCTCGTCCATGCCTCGCCAATATCTGACCTAAAATTTTCAAATCGTCGCACTCGCGCCAAATTTCGGCAGCAAATAATATAAGCCGCCGATTCCATTACGGAACCACCCAGAAAATTCATAATTAATCAATATAGGGAGGAAAAAAATTTTGTAGAATTCTTTTGCCCCAGCGGCCTAGTGGGAAAAAATTAAATAGTCATAAACCATTTTTAAGTTCAATATCACAATCAAGGAACGGCCATAATAGGCCATTCACCCACTAGAAATAACAGCCAAAAAGCTTCAACCGCAAAATAACATTAATTCCGTAAACCAGGAGAAAATTAAAAAACATTTACCCTGAAATTCCTTATACGATGCCACCGTTCTTCTACTGTTTAATGGTAAACTAACCTGATTAAATTAAATCAAGCCATCTACCATAGGCCCTTAGATTCATCAGTAAGGAATAGCCAAATCGGAACAGATTTTTTCACGAGGCATTCTCGTCCATGCCTCGCCAATATCTGACCTAAAATTTTCAAATCGTCGCACTCGCGCCAAATTTATCGGCAGCAAATAAATATAAGCCGCCGATTCCATTACGGAACCAACCAGAAAATTCATAATTAATCATATGGAGGCAAAAAAATTTGTAGAATTCTTTTGCCCTCAGCGGCCTAGTGGAAAAAATTAAATAGTCATAAACCATTTTTAAGTTCAATATCACAATCAAGGAACGCCATAATAGGCCATTCACCCACTAGAAATACCAGCCAAAAAGCTTCAACCGCAAAAAACATTAATTCCGTAAACCAGGAGAAAATTAAAAAACAATTTACCCTGAAATTCCTATACGATGCACCGTTTCTTCTACTGTTTAATGGTAAACTAACCTGATTAAATTAAATCAAGCCAATCTACCATAGGCCCTTAGATTCATCAGTAAGGAATAGCCAAATCGGAACAGATATTTTTCACGAGGCATTCTCGTCCATGCCTCGCCAATATCTGACCTAAAATTTTCAAATCGTCGCACTCGCGCCAAATTTATCGGCAGCAAATAAATATAAGCCGCCGATTCCATTGAACTTAAAAATGGTTTATGACTATTTAATTTTTTCCCACTAGGCCGCTGGGGGCAAAAGAATTCTACAAAATTTTTTTGCCTCCCTATATTGATTAACATATATATATATGTATATATTTTTTTCTCTGTCTTCCCTTCTCGGGATTTTTCCTTCTTCCCATGCTTCCGACGAAGAGCTCCGCTCGAAACGTTAAACCCTCATTCTTCCATTCTTTCCTGAACGTCCAATAACTCTTTATTTGTTCCACGTCCTTGCGTTGTTGTGTTTTTTTGTTTTTTCGTTTTTTCTTGTTTGGATTAACTTTATACATATATATATATATTCTAATATATTTATATATATCTATACTCATACAAATGCATATAAACACATGTATATATGTATATACAAATATAAATACTATACACATATATATGCTCAGACACAAACACACACACGTATATATGTGAGCAAATATATACACACACATATATATGAATATATACATACATAGATGTATCTATATACATGCATGTATAAAATAGGTGGGTATATATTTAGAGATGTGTAAATAGGAATGCATGCGTGTATATTTTTATAGACATGTGAGTGTACGCAGTCAAATACATTTATATACGTCAGGAAAAATTGAGGTAGGCATACATAGAGAAGAAAGAAAGATACAGTTAGTGTATCAATCTCAAGTTATCACTTACATAATGCTATGCGTTACGTAATATTATGTTCATATATCTATACATACATACCTATTTTTATGTACGTATATGTAAGCACTCTCTCTCTCAGTAGATATATATATATATGTGTGTGTGTGTGTGTATAAGCCAAAGTAATCTCGTCAGTCATTGAATAATCTCTCTTTTGTTTTCGTAGCTCTCGCTATTTCACGACAATCCACCGTCAAAAGCCTGTGTAGCGTTATATTTATATACAAATCTCAAACATCGGTGTACATGTTGTTGCCAGCGCTATTATTTAATGCTGGTCATCATCTGACAAAGCTGATCTCTGATCAAAAGCATTCCAGAAGTGAACAACCTAGTTTTTGCTTTTACGACATCGAATATCTAAGTCGTACGATTATACACTTTCGCCTACTTCCTTTACAAAACACGGTTGTGAATTATAAGATATTACGCTGATATTTCTTACAAATCGTGTGACAACGCAGAGCCGCTCTTTAGAATCAGAAGATCTCGCTGCATATCGTATATCATATAATCTGTTTTCAATTTATCCTCTTATCTAATCTTTTATCTACTAATCTACCGTCATCTAATCTCTTTTCACATTTCGCTCATTTAATTCTTTCCCCAGACAGTTGACCTCTCTCCTCTCCACTGCTCTGCACTGCTATCGTCTGCTCTCCTATCGTCTGCTCCGCTATCGTCTGCTCAGCTCTCGTCTCCCATATTCTCTTTCAAAATACCCTTGTTTAAACTGTTATTTGAAAAGTCTTTATTGTAACTGTATCTGGAATAATACTCAAATATAACTGGGTATAATCTCGCATAATGTATATATATTATCCAATTAGCCTATTTATTTTATAGTTTATATATATATGTGATACGCATACACGTACATATACACATCTATAAATGTATATATTTATTATATGAGCGCGCATAAGTATTACATTATATATAAATATGTTTACATACAGACACATACTCATATATTTGTATATAAGTACATATACATACATAAACATAAACACACTTATGTGTTTTCCCTTATTGTACCATCTCGTAGACTGTGGCTATGCTGGAGCATAACCTTCAAGGATTTAACCAAAAGAATAAACTGCAGTACTTACATTTTAAGCATAGTACTTAATTTATCGGTGTCGTTTGCCGAACCGATAGGTTATGAGACGTACACAGAGCAACACCGGTTGTCAAGCGGTGATCGAGAAACGTAAATTCAGAGATAGACACACACACACACACACGTTTTGTGTATGTCTTTGTGTCTTTCTGTCCGTTTTTCCCCACAACCGGTGTTGGTATATTTCTGTCTCCGTAACATTGTAGTCGTTGGGCAAAACAGACTGATAAAATAGGTATCAGACTTATAAAAAGGACTGGGATCGATTCATTCGACTGAAATATCAAGGCGGCGCCTCTTGTCATTTGACTGCGACCATGCAGGGGTACCGGCTTGAAGAGCTTTTAGTCGAACAAATCGACTCCAGGGCTTATTTCAGTTTGTGTCTACTAAATCCATCCACAAGGCTTTGGTCGACCCGAGGCTACATATATATATAAATGTATATACAAATATATATATATATATATATATATATAATCAAAATAAGCAACAAGGATATCCAGAGGTAATGCAGTACGATCGTTTCATGCGACTCCATCATTTAATTAAACAATGTTCAATTAATGGAGTCGCATGAAACGATCGTACTGCATTACCTCTGGATATCCTTGCTGCTTATCTTGATTGTAATCACCCCATTTCGAATTATATGGATAATACACCTACAAACTCTGATGCCTTTAACATAAGTACCATATTCAAATGAATCTAAATTTTACTGAACTTATATATATATATTATGTATGTATGCATATACGTATATATATATATATATATATATATATAATATATATATATATATATATATATGTATATACATATATATGTATAACTATGACATATAATATATATATGTATTAACATATATATATATATATGTGTGTGTGTGTATATATATGCAGGCATAAACTATACACGCGCATGCATATATTCATATGTAGTCTCACTTTCACTATGACACCTGACCCATTCGCGCTACCCGACTCAACAGCAATCCGAATGAAAACAAGACATAACGAACAGAAAGCAGCACCAAACCAAACGAAAACAATGGAGACTATCAGAATATCTTGGTGATATGCCAAACACGCCACATTAAAGCCTCCAGTCTAGACACTAATCTACTAATCTGATTTATATAATAATCTGCTATACACACACACACACACCACACACACACACATACATATATATATATAGATAAGATATATATATACATGTAGATATATGTATATGTATATATATGTTTATAGATAGATATATATGTATTTATATATATGCATGTGTATATATGTATGTGTATATATATGTATAAATCTCTGTATAGATACACACACACATGTATAGATATATATATATATATATACATACATATATATATATATATACATATATATAAATACATATATATATATGTATATGTGTATTTATATATATAATATGCATGCGTATATATGTGTATATTTGTATAAATCTCTGTATAGATACATACAACATATACTATATTATATATATAATATATATAATATATATAATATATATCTATATATATATATATATATATATATCGGTATGTGTGTGAGGGTGTGTAAAGTGACAACAAGAGTATAAAATGTAACACAATTCGATACAAGCTGATAAAATAACAGTGTAATATATATTTATATCGAAAAACTCAAAGTATTGAATTTTGTTTATAATATCTGTCCTTTCTCATTCCAGATTTCTAGTCGTACCAACTGCATGTATACCGTAAATTCTCGAGTATAATCTGCACTTTTTTCTCAAAATTTAAGGGTCAAAATCCCTAGGGCGTACTATATACGAGGTTAAAAATGAAAATTATTTTCTAAGCAATGTCCAAAATCTCTATTTGCTGTCCGGCAATGTTTTATTCAGACGCATTTCGTTATGTCGGGCGCGAAAATACCATAAGCTAAGCCTGAAAGCAATGAAGTCATAAAAGAATCATCCATAACAGGCAGAAAGCAAGATTTATTAAACGTTATTAGTGTTATTTCTTTATTTTCTGGGAACAAAATACACAAAAAAGCTACACGTTTGCATTATGTTATATATACAATAATAATAAAGGACGTTACCGTATACAGTTTTACAAAGCAAGGACGTTTTATAGACCTCCTTGACTCAAGTTAGAGAAGGGGTGCGTATTATACACAAGGTTTAGGTTTTGCAGAGAAACACCCACACACCACCTTCAAACTTTACAGTAGAAATTGAATTTTTCTGCGAATAGGCGGTACCATCTTTCCTCCGAACATGGCTACGCGATTTTCGTCCAGACAATTCAATTTTCGACTCGTCTGTCCATAGAATTTTTTCCCTGAATGTATCAGATTTATCTTTATGTTCATAAACAAATTTTAAACGGGCATCTCTATGCCTTTTAGTCAACAGCGGAGTTTTTCTAGCAGAGCGTGATTTCAGTTCATTCCTATGAAGTTCATTGCTGATTGTTCGTAGTGTAACACTAGTCCCTGAAGCTAACAAATATTCTTGCAACTCCTTTCTGGTGATCATTGATATAAATACACATTTATATGCATATATATCTGTGTACGCACATATACACCGGTATATCAGACGGAAAATTTCCGTGATCAGTGAAAAAACTCATAAGTCCAAGTACGTCGTGAAGATAAAAAATATATTTTCAAAACTTCGATGGGAAGCCTTACAGTTTAAGCCTAGCGTTATGCAATACGCATACAAATATATATAAGCAAAGTGCAGAGCAATGGGCAGGTTTTATTTTTTTCCAAAGGAATACAATTTTAGAATTTCGTGAGGACCCGAAGTATTGTTAAAAGTTTTCGAGAAGTTTTGTATTTTTTTTGCCAGAAAAATACGATTCTGTTACAAATGACTCCAATCACTTTCAGAGAACGAACGAGGAAGTAAAGATTTTAACGTCAGGCATTCAGGTTGCAACCCTTCCTAAGTAAAACAAAGACTATATATCTTATAAATTTAAAATTAAATTAAAATTGCATAAAATACCACAACACCACCCGAGCAAGGAACTAAACGAAGACGAGAATCAGAAGAAATGAAAGTAAATAGATAATATACATAAATAAATAAGAATAAAGTGAGTAAATATATAAAATAGGGTGCGCACATTAAATAATAAGTTAAGTTAAGGAGCTGACATATGACATAATCACGTAGATTCGTGCAGTGGATACAGCATTGTCAGGTTAATTGTTGACAAAAAAGTAATCAACGCACCTGAAGTGATTTTGAAACGTGGAAACAAGAAATACGCACGCGCACGCATAGTTTTACGCATATCCATACAAATATACAAAAGCACACATATATATACATATATATATATATATATATATATATGTGTGTGTGTGTGTGTGTGTGGTGTGTGTGTGTGTGTGTATAAATCTATATAAATATGTAAATATATATAGATATATGTATGATTTATGTATATATATTTATGAGTTCCTGAATTTGTATATATACATACAAACAAACATATATGTGTGTGTGTATAATATATATATTATATATATACATATATTATTTATGTATATATAATATATATATATGATATGTATTATATATTATATATATTTATATATAAAAAGGAGATCATATATATATATATATCATACATATATCTATATATATTTACCTATTTATATAGTTGTATATATATGTGTGTGTGTGTGTGCGTGCGAGAAACAACTGAATCAAAGCAGCGTATTTAAGTTACTGGTGAAGTGCCAAACACGAAGTCTACAGTCTAGACACAAATGTGTGACTAAAAAACAAAACACAAAAGAAATATATAAACAAATCAGCAAAAGCAATGAAAACAAAAAACAAAAACATCTGCTTTAGTTTTCTCACATTTACTTTCACTTTCGGTTTCTCAATTTCTTTCTCATCTCCCATCTTTTATTCTCATTTTCTGATCCACCCTTTCTTTATATCCAGCTTTCTATCTATCTATCTATCTATCTATCTATCTATCTATCTATCTATCTATCTATCTATCTATCTATCTATCTATCTGTCTGTCTGTCTATCTATCTATGAGACAGAAACATGTTTTCATCATAGATAAAACTTTTACGAGAGGGTTGGCTGTGACTTCGAAATTAATGCTTGCTAGCATTCGTCAGATGTCCGACGAGATTCATATCCCTTCCGAAAAAAGTATTGAGTAGTTATAAGGTTAATTAATATAAAAGAATGTATATAATATATATATATATATATATATATATATATATATATATATATATACATATAAATACACCATATGCCCACGTATGCAATTTTGTATACACACAAACACACAAACACACACCCACATATATAGTTCTATATATGTATATAAATATATTTAGGCTTCTGAATTTCTATGAGTGTCCCTATAAGTGTGTGTGTGTGTGTTTAACAGCGATATAGAGAGAGGGGAAAGGAGAGACACAGAGAGAGACTATATGGGTTTTTTGCTTTTATCACCGAGTTATTTTATTGTCTATGCGGCCCACGCGAAAAAATCTTCTTCCGCCATATTGTGCCCGCCTTCTGTGAACCAAACAAAACAATTATTGGAATAATATTACGGACTTGAATCTTCCAGGAGACTATAATTATATAAGAGATGGAATTGAAACAAAAGTGCCTGCTCTCCCAGTCATATATGTCTCTGTGTGCGTGTGAATCCGTGTCTGTGTACTAGACATGAATACACCGACATATACATATATACATATATTCCTATTCATATGTAGAAAAATACCAACGTATATATTATATATATATATATATATATATATATATATATATATATATATATATGTATGTATGTATGTATTATATATATATATATATATATATATGTATAGATGTATATATATATATATATATATGTATGGATGTATATATAATTATATATATATATATATATAACATATATAGTGTCAGGTCACTTTGGAGTGCTACTGGTAACATGTAAACCAGTACACCTGTTGCCTTGTCTGGACGTCGGCGACTAAACCGGCAACCCCACCAAGCTTGCTTGGTGAGGAGGGTGTTTATTGGATACCCTGCGGGATGAAAAACAACACCCGTCGTCAAAGGTCGGAGGAACTCTTGAGAGTCAACGGCCATCCAATAAATGTCTTAAGGCTGGATCATGCGCGAAACGGACATAGAATTATCGACTGAAACCCGATCGTGCGGTTAAACCATTGGGAGTGGAGGACTCCTAGCCTTTGTTAGGCATCCTTCTGGGAGAAGGTAACTCAGGTAACTGTGATATCTCCGATATAAAACCTGCGACTCAGTGGTTACCGATGATGTTGACTTGTTCTTCTTTTCGGATTATGGCTGCTGTTGCTTAGTGAGTGGGATTGACTCAGTGCACAGCCTTTCCCCACTTTAAAAAAAATCTTCTTGCACATGCATTGCACGATAACAACATTGATTACGCTTCGTACAATGGCCATACTCGATAACGAGGGGGCAGCCACCATATATATATATATAGTTGAAAATATGTGGAAATAATATAGAAAGTGGAAGAGTAATGCCTTCGTTTCACATAGTTTAATATGTTTTTATAAAGAAATTAAAATATATATATATACATATTTTAAGAATGTAGTGATATCCAACCGGTTTTCGTTATTTAAATTAGCTTTTCAAGGGACACTGTGAAGTAATCAATTCTTGTGACAAAGGGGCCTCGTCATTTTGGATGCTTGAAAAATAAGAAGCAGTCTAGAGAGTAGACAAAGGGAGGTAACATGTGGCAAAGGAGACAAGACCTTAAAATAACTCTCATTGAACGTCAATAGTCACCAGCCCTTATAGACAATGGAATTGAACGTGCCAAGGAATTGGATGCGAGCACACTAAGGACAACATTTTAATCATTCCTATGCATATCAACTCACAACCCACCCCAGAAACAATGAAGCATGCAACACAATTATACAAAATATCCCTCTGCTCATTCAAGACTCGAAAATGAACAATATTCTAAATACACCTAAACTCCTCAAGTGCAAAAGACAAACAATCACGCAAGAGACTACAAACAAATGCAAAACTATACTCAATACATAAGATACCAACAGTTAAAAAATGCAGACGACCTAATATGGGCATGAGGTACATGCCCACACCTAACTGAAGCCTCGGAATTCAAATTCCAGCATGGAGAAAAATTCTCAATTAAGACCAACTTCACATGTGCTTCCCAGAACCTTATCTATGTCCAAAACTGCTCAGGTTGTGGCCACAATTATGTGGGCCAAACGAGCCTTACGTTGAGATGCAGAGTCACGCTGGATAAATAACAGATTCGTTTTCCTCAGTACAGGCAGATAGATCTGAGCGAATATATCGACAGATGAGCAAGAAATAAAGCGCCGATTTTCCATATCTTTCCATTATACCGGTGCAAAGATTCAATCTCCTTACAAGAACGCCGAAACAAGGAAAACCTCTTCATAAAAAAGTACAGACCATACCTTAATATATAAACTTCACCACTTCAAAAATTATACTGCGGAGTTAGTTGTCCCCTCGCCACTTGTTACCTCCCTTGGACCACTCTCTACCCTGAATGGAAGAAAGGTAAGCACAACATCGGAAAGGAAAATACCGGAAAGGCAAGCACAAACTCAGAACGGAAAATACCGGAAGAAATACCAATGGATATTTTTGACCGACGTGCAAATGATTGTGCCATCTAACTGTAATGCAACCCGAGTATATATGAAGTAACTAAAGGAATGAACATGGACTTACAGTTATAGAATCACTAGGTATATTCAGCCACAGTGGGCAAAAACAAAGCATCAGCTGAGACGGCGAGAGTGCCTTGATTTTCTATAAATAGTAGCAATGTATTCCTCAAGTTATACCCATCTGTCTGAGAATAGACTTGGATGTGAGTTAGCAGGCGTCAGCAAGTTCATTGCATTTAGAAAAAAAACCCCAAAAAATGAAGTTAATGGCGGTGGTCACTGACGGATTGCCTTTCGTTCAGAGATGATGACGAGGGTAATAACAAGAATATTTCGTAAAAACATCAGTAATAACTCATTTCTACAAAAATAAAAAGAAAATGCAATTTATCGATATCGGTGGGTCCTGTGAATCATCTGTGTCTCATCATGTAATACCACATTATATCATGTTTATATCATAGCATCGATTATTAGATTTTTACATCTTAATGCTAACCCAAGTAGTATTACATGTATATATGTGTGTGTGTGTGTATGTCAGAGAGAGTGTGAGTGTGTATCTGTGTGTCTGAGTGTGTCTGTATATAAATATATATATGTAATATAAATATATATATATATATATATATATATATATATATATATATATATGTATGTATGTATGTACACACACACATACACACACATATATATATATAGGTATGTATACACACAGGAGATAACATCCACGTATATTAGACAATAGATTTTTTTTGCATACTATTAATCCAGACCACGTCTAGGTTAATAGCACCGCCTGTTAATGTTTCTGAGAGTAATATATATATATATATATATATATATATATATATATATATGTATGTATGTATGCATGATGTATGTATATATATATATTTGTGTGTATATATGCGCGTATATGTGTCTATAAATATGTATGCATATACATGTATGTATCTGTCTATATACGTATGTATACATATGCATATATATCACTATATCAGTTATATACATGTATGTATATCTATACACATATCTACTTACCTATCTATCTATCTATCTATCTATTTATCTAACTATCTATCTATCTCTCTATCTCTATACACACACACACACACACACACACACATATATATATATATATGTACATACATATGTGTGCGTATGAATGTGTGTGAGTGTTGAATGTATGTGTGTGTGTGTGTGTGTGTCTATGCATGTATATAAGTCTGTATAATTGAGCGTACAGCTTCAATTCCATCTTCTTATATAATTATAGTCTATTCGAACACTCAATTCGATTATATTATTCCAATCATTGTTTTGTCTGGTTCACAGAAGTCTGCTAGAATATGGCGGACGAAATATTCTTTGCCTGCCTGGCTGGACAATAAAATATGTAGGTAGTAAACAGACGCACAAAAGCACACACACACAGTCACACACTCACAGATGGAAGCGCGCGCAAATATAATATATATATATATATATATATATATACACGCACTCATGGAAAATATAGATGTTTAAACTTACTCATATACTCGCATGTATGAAATTACATATAGAGAGCAACACATGTATGCATGGAGAGGATATATTAAGAATTTATTATAGACGGGGCCAATGTGGTTGCCCTTACTTGCTATAAAGAGGAACTGAAAGACGTCAATATAATTTCACCCTGGTACTGAGAATAAATATGTCTGGATACGTTGGTGGAACATTCAGGAACGTTATGGTTCCAGAATAGCTTCAAGAGAATCATAGACCAAAATAATGAACGATGTGGAGTGTAGTTCTTGGAGACAGTTGCGTTTTCAATAAAATATGCGTACATTTTTTTTTACTCTACGCATATTTTTGACTGAAACTTTACCTGTAACAATTACCTGTTACAGCATACTGTAACATTGCCTGTTACAGTCATGCTGGAGCAACACCTTGAAGAGTTTTAGTCAAAAGAAGCGATTCCAGTACTATTTTTTGTTTTTTGTTTTTTGTCTTTTTAAAGCACGGTAATTATTATAGCGGTATCATTTGTCGAAATGCTACTAGCTAAAGGAGAAGTAAACACACCATCACCGGTCTTCAATCGGATGCAGGGGATAAACACAGAAACAAAGACACACATACACATGCATATATATGTATACACACACACAAACACGTTACATACATTACATACATACATACATACATACATACATACATACATACATACACACACACATATATATATATACATATATATAGGTAGATAGATAGATAGATAGATAAATAGATAGATAGATAGATAGATAGATAGATAGATAGATAGATAGATAGATAGATAGATAGATAGATAGATATTTATATACCTACATACACACACACATATATAAAAACTGGGACAAGAACGCAAAACATTTAGAAGACGATACAAAAAGCACGGGCGGGACATTCGAAGCCTTTAATCTTCAGTCAAGAACCGGACCATACTCGCAATTTCGGCTGATTAATCTTGAGATTGCTCCAGTCTGGCCAGCCCTAAGGAAAAACTAAGCTAAGCGCATTAGATTCTTTGGAAGAAAGCTTCGAATGCATACAAAACAAGGACGGAAAAACGGACGATGTTATACGAATATGAATACAAAAATGTAAAAACAAAAGACCAGTAGTCGGACAGTCATATATATATATATCCATATATACAACGGGCTAAATCCACTCATAAGGCTTTAATCGGCCTGAGGCTACTGTAGAAGACATTTTCCCAAGGTGCTTCGCTGTGGTTCTGAAACTGGAACCATCTGATTTGGAAGCAAGCTTCTTACTGTATCATATGTGTGTGTGTATATGTGTGTGTATATACATACAAACAGAAAGCATGAAAAAGACAGTGAGAGAGAAAGACAGAGAGAGAGAAAGACAGAGAGAGAGAAAGACAGAGAGAAAGACATAGAGAGAGAGAGAGAGAAAGAGCGGCAGAGCAAGAGAGAGTGAGACAGAAAGTTGCATTGATATAACGAAAGACTTTATGATTGTATGAAGACTTATGTTAAATATATATTGCAAATATTCGTAACGAAACTCACGCATGCGCACGCACACATACACACACATATGCTCACAAACACACACACACACACATACACAAACACAGAGAATGTTATTCTTATGCATAATGTACGTAAATATCACATTTCTGACCTCCATCAACCTCACATAGTTATGTCGACATCATTGAAGCCAATAGAATGAATTTTTAATCTTATTTTTATACATAAAACTAATCCCTTTACCTCAACACATAATTATATAGACATGTACACTAACACATACATATATATATATACATACATTAATTTTATACGTACACACATACATATAGACACACGCTAGCGCACACATATATACATATGCATATATAGTTCCAGACATACACGCCTGTACACCAACGGATATTCCCAAATAGAACCAACTCACTCTGTGCGACTGCCAATGGCGTATAGACTGTCTCTCTGAGAATTGTTAATATCATACACAAATACGCATATAAATGCGTATTTATAGGATCGCGGTTTCGATTCCCAGAGCGGGCGTTGTGAGTGTTTATTGAGCGAAAACACCTAAAGCTCCACAAGGCTCCGGCAGGGGGTGGTGACGATCCCTGGTATACCCTTTCGCCACAACTTTCTTTCACTCTTTCTTCTGTTGGCCTGCTCGCTTAGCCAGCGGGATGGCGTCATTTGAGGGCTAAAACAATGCAAAGCGCATTGTGACCAGCGATGTGTAGCAACATCTGATAGCCTGGTCGGTCACGGTGATTTCACGGTGATATATTCTCTCTCTCTCTCTCTCTCTCTCTCTCTCTTTTACTCTTTTACGTGTTTCAGTCATTTGACTGCGGCCATGCTGGAGCACCGCCTTTAGTCGAGCAAATCGACCCCGGAATTTATTCTTTGTAAGCCCAGTAGTTATTCTATCGGTCTCTTTTGCCGAACCGCTAAGTTACGGGGACGTAAACACACCAGCATCGGTTGTCAAGCAATGCTAGGGGGACAAACACAGACACACAAACACACACGCACACACACACACACGTATATATATATATATATATATATATATATACATATATGCGACAGGCTTCTTTCAATTTCCGTCTACCAAATCCACTCACAAGGCATTGGTCGGCCTGGGGCTATAGCAGAAGACACTTGCCCAAGATGCCACGCAGTGGGACTGAACCCGGAACCATGTGGTTGGTTAGCAACCTACTTACCACACAGCCACTCCTGCACCTATATATATATATATTTAAATGTGAGAGTGTCTGTTTGTGTGCGTGTGTGTGTGTGTGTGGTGAGCATATTACCTTATTTCTTATGTTTCTTCTATACGTTTTCAGCCCAAAGGCTCTGGCCATGTTGGAGCACCGTCAGTGTAATCACCTTTTTTCCAAAGGTCAGTCCCATATGATTGGCCGTTGGTGATGGAGGGAGTTCGAGACTGATGCCGTCTTTTATTCGTTTAAATTGCAGATACAGATACAGATACAGACGCATACTCACAAACACACACATATACAAGCTGATATGAAGTTTAAAATGTTTGTGTGTATATTTATGAATACACAAAAATAAATGCATAGTGTATGTGTGCGCGTGTATATAATATATATATATATGTATATGTATATATGCATATATATACATATTTATCTATATCTATATATACGTGTATATATATATATATAACGTATCACACACATATATATATATATATACGTATATATATATATATTATATATATAATATATATATATATATAGGGAGAGTTTACGGAAAAAAACAAAAGACGAAGACAGGTGGTGTACAAAACAAACAGATGTATTAGTATAATGGTCAGGAATAGAAAGTCTTTTACGTTTCGAGCCTACGCTCTTCTACAGAAAAGGCCACAGAAAAATAAGGAGAGAAATAATTGTATGCAGTGGCTAACGATCTATCATGGCGACATATATATATATATATATATATATATATGTGTGTGTGTGTGTGTGTGTGTGTATGTAGATATTAAAGTGAGTAAGGGTGCTTGTTAGCACCAGCACGGCTAGAAATAAGAGTCAAAACACCTCTTAGCCGCAAAAAAGCACTTATGACTTACAAGGATAAGATAAGTGCTTTCTCGTGGCTAAGAGTTGTTTTGACTCTTATTTCTAGCAGTGTTGGTGCTAACTTGTACCCTTAGTCCCTTCAGCAACGTCTATACATCTGCCCTTCGATTGTAAATTGCGAATAAGCCAACTTTAATATTTATATATGTATATATGCGTGTGTGTGTGTGTGGATATTTATACGCATGAAAAATAAAGATATGCGTATGCGTATAGATGTATTACATACATATAAAGTATGCGTGCGCGTGTACGTATTATGTAGATATACATGTATGTGTATGTATATTCTTGGTGGGAAGAGAGGAAGGAGGACCGAGTGGAATGGGGAGAAGAAAAATAGGAATAATTTCATTAGTTTTGATTAATCATGATCCTCTTCTCATTTGAAATATCTCTGGCACCAAGTTCTAAGACATTGTATTTTTGTACGTACAACATTACAGCTTCAAAAGTGTAAAAACTTAGCCTGTGTCTCACAGAACATAAATCGTTTAGAATCACAAATGAAAGGCCGAGCCTTTAATATTAGAAAACACGACGTTGTTTTTTGAAATTTTTGTACTACGTCAGTGAGATGAGAAATTATTGTTATTGAGATTATAATTTTTCGCGTTATGAACACCGTATATATATTTCTTTACTAACCACAAGGGGCTAAACACAGAGGGGACAAACAAGGACAGACAAACGGATTAAGTCGATTACATAGACCCCAGTGCGTAACTGGTACTTGATTTATCGACCCCGAAAGGATGAAAGGCAAAGTCGACCTCGGCGGAATTTGAACTCGGAACGTGACGACAGACGAAATACAGCTACGCATTTCGCCCAGCGTGCTAACGTTTCTGCCAGCTCGCCGCCGTATATATATATTTCTTTACTACCCACAAGGGGCTAAACACAAACGGATTAAGTCGATTACATCGACCCCAGTGCGTAACTGGTACTTAATTTATTATTATTAATTAGGGTGGTGAGCTGGCAGAATCGTTAGCACGCCGGGCTAAATGCGTAGCCGTATTTCATCTGTCGTTACGTTCTGAGTTCAAATTCCGCCGAGGTCGACTTTGCCTTTCATCCTTTCGGGGTCGATAAATTAAGTACCAGCTATGCATTGGGGTCGATATAATCGACTTAATCAGTTTGTCTGTCCTTGTTTGTCCTCTCTGTGTTTAGCCCCTTGTGGCTAGTAAAGAAATAGGTACTTATTTTATCGACCACGAAAGGATGAAAGGCAAAGTCGACCTCGGCGAAATTTGAACTCAGAACGTAACGGCAGAACGTATAACGCGGAGTAGACGAAACGGAGGCGGCTGAAGAAGGGGAATTTTCCTTGCATCATATGTCTTGTACCCTGTTTTTTCGTTGTTTAAAAAAATGTCTGTTTCCATGGTTCTGTTTTTATGTTTTCGTTTCTCATTGTGTTCGACGTTTTTTTTTTGTGTGTCCTGTACCTATATATGCATGTATGTATACATATAGATGTAGGTACGTACATATACGTATGTATATATGCATATGTTTATTTATTATATATATCGGTGCCCCAGCATGGCCACAGCTCATTAGCTGAAACTGGAAAAATCAAAATCAAAATCATGTATATATATATATATATATACGAGCAAAACGCCCCCCGTCCAATGGAAGGTGCTGAGTTGTCAAACATTTAAACCAAATTTTCTCAAAATAACTTGTCCGACCGTCCCATAGGCTTCCCCTTTGAAAAACACTGATTTAACCTAAATTTGAGACACCAGCAAAAGAAGAAATAAAGATAGATTTTTTTCTATTCCAAAGAAAAACGATTTTATACACTTTATCGATCGCCTTCTCACCTGGAATCGATTTTTGCAATTTTTTCAAGACTTATTCAAGCCCTGATACCGTCGGTATCTACATATCAAATTTGAGCGCAATCGGATGGAGGATGGTACCAGATCCTAGAATAGACACACACACACACACAGACAGAACGGATTTTATATAATAGATAATAGATAGATATATATATGTGTGTTTATGTGTATGTGTGTATGTGTGTGTGTGCGCGTGTGGGTGTGCGTACGCACGGCAGGGGTGGCTGCGTGTAAGAAGTTTATTTCCCAACCAGACGGTTCTGGGTTGAGTACGACTGCATGATATTCTGGACAAGTGTTTTCTGCTTGAGTTCCAGAGCGATCAATGCCTTTTCAGTGGACCTGTAGAAGGAAACTGAAAAAAAGCCTGTCGTATATGTGTATTAATATGTATAGAAAGAATGAAATAATGCTGTACATGATCACCGCAGGCAAGAAATTTTAAAAACCTTCGTAAGAGGAAGTAAATAAATATAAAAATAGATTAAAAAACATTAAAAAATCTCGAGAGCATTTTATGCAAGCTTTTGCTTTATTTCAAATTTAATCATGCAATTCCGCATAATATTATTCAGAAAAGGCTTTTTCCCCTCATATTAACAGTCCGCTTGAAGACTCCACAGATACTGGTGTTTTACGTACGTATATATGTATAATATGAGTGTGCATATATGTTATATACATTATATATATATATATATATATTATATATATATATATATATATATATAACGGGAAGCTTTATGAAAATAAACAAAAGACGAAGGCAGGTGGAAGACAAACGAACAATTGTATTAGTATGGCGCTCAGGAAATATAAATAAAACAAGTCTTTAACGTTTCGAGCCTACGCTCTTCAACAGAAAGATACAGAGAGAGAGAACAAAACAGAAAGAAGGAGAGAAAAAAAATGCGTGCAGTAGCTAACGAATCAACATGGCGATCTGATTTCGGCCAGAGTCAAAGATCAAACATGAGACGCGAGAGCGAAATAAGGGGAGATAATAGGGTGATAAACGGGTTGAGTGACCAGCTAAAAGTGCGCGTGGAGGGGTCTGGATGTGTGTATGTATAGGGTTGGTGTATGTATTAGTATGTATAGGGTGTTGTGTGTGTGGTGTGTGTGTGTATGAGAGAGTATTAGTGCGTAAGATTGGTCTGGACGTGCGTATGTATGGGGTGGTGTATGTTTAGTATGTATTAGTATGTATTAGTACGTATTGGTATGTATAGGTGTGTGGTGTGTGTGAAGAGAGTATAAGTGCGTATGCGGGGTCTGGACGTGTGTATGTATAGGGTTGGTGTAAGTATTATTAGTATGTACTAGTATGTATTAGTACGTATTAGTATGTATTAGTTGGTGTGTGTATTAGTATGGCACATCATATGTGATGTGTGATGTGTAAAGTCATGTGGTGTAGTGAGGAGGAAGAGAGGGGAGGAGAAGAGGAGGGGAGAGAAGGAGAGAGGGAGGGGGAGGAAGGGAGGGGGAGAAGAGGAGGAGAGGGGGAGAGGACGATGGGGGAGAAGGAATGTGAGGAGGGGGATGAGGAGGAAAGAGGGAGAGGGGGAGAGAGAGAAGGGGAGAGAGGGAGGAGGGAGCAGAGGGAAGGGGGAAGAGGAGGGAGAAAGAGGGAAGAAGGAAGGGGAGTAGTGGGGTGAAAGGATGAAGGACTGAGAAGTAGGGGTCGGGGGAGAAAGGATAGGTGAGGAGGGGGGAGAGGGGGGTTAGATGAGGAGGGGGGAGAGTTGAGACCAAAGGCGTATAAGAGCGAGAGAGAGAAGATTAATTCCTGTTCACGGCGCAAACGGGAATCCGGATGGCCTCTGTGTAAGGACCAAACCGAACACAGATAGGTGTTGCAAGGAGTGACCGGTGGAGCGGAAATGGCGTGAGACCGGTGTGTCGTTCGCAAGGTGGATTCACGAAGGTGTTCCGCGAACCGGTCAGCCAAGCGCCGTCCCGTTTGTCCGATGTACAAGGAATTGCAGAGAGAGCAAGAGATGCAATAGATAATATGCTGGAGGTGCAGGTGAAGGAGTGGATGATGGGATAGGTTCGATGGTGGGTGCTAGTGAGACGGGTGGTGTTGGAGAGGTAAGGGCAAGTGCGGCAACGTGGGCGGGAGCAGGGAACGAGCCGGGTTGGGAGGTAGGGTCAGGGAAGGAGCTATGGACCAAAAGGTCTCGAGGTTGTGGGCTCGTTTGAAGAGGGGAGGGGTCGGTTAGGGAAGAGGTGTGAAGTGGACGGGTCGACTGGAGATGACGGAAAGCTCGAAGAATGGGCGTTGGAGACGTAGGGTCGTGGGGGTGGTAAGTGAGGGGAAAAGGGAGGCGGGAGACTACAGGCGGTTCGGGGAGAGAGAGCAGATACACGGTCCACGGACCGTGCTCTGGCAAGGGCGGTGGTGTGGATAGGGTGAGGGGGTATCCACGTAGGGTGAAGTGGTGAGCCATACGTTGAGACTGAGTCTCAAAGTCATGGTCGTCACTACAGAGCCTACGTAGACGGAGGAATTGGGAATAGGGGATGGAAAGCTTGGTGTGGTCTGGGTGGGAGGAAGAGAAGTTGAGGTATGAGTGTGAGTCTGTGTGTTTGTAGTGAATGGAGGTGGTAAGAGTGGAGTGAAGAATGCTAACCGAAATGTCGAGGAGGAGACAGAGGTGTTGGAGATAGTGGAAGTGAAGTGGAGGGCTGGATGGAAAGATTGGACGAAAGAGAGTAAGGAATCTAGATGTTCGCGGGAGAGTGAGGTGGCACCGATAATGTCGTCAATATAACGACCATATAGTTCAGGAGTGGGACCAGTGAAATTAGAGAATATTTGGGCCTCAACATAGCCAACGAACAGGTTCGCATAGTTGGGCCCATTCGCGTTCCCATGGCCACTCCCGAGACCTGATGGTAGAACTCGCCCGCGAACGAGAAGCAGTTCAGAGTAAGGACAAGTTCGGCCAGACGAATGAGTGTGGAGGTGTCAGGTACAGGTTAGAGCGGAGGTCAAGAAAGTGTCGAAGGGCCTGCAGTCCTTCGTGGTGAGGGATAACAGTATAGAGGCTTTGGATGTCCATAGTAAAAAGATTTTGGAGGAGCCGGGAGGAAAGGAAAGGGAAAGAGTTGAAAAGCCGGAAGAGCATGGTTGGTATCGTGGATGTGGGAGGGAAGAGATGCCACTAGGGGGGCATATATGTATATAATATGTATGCGTATATCATTATGTATATACGTATGTACAGATATATACATACATAAACGTATTTGTATGTAGACGTGTGGATATATATATATATATATGTGTGTGTGTGTGTGTGTGTGTGTGTGTGTGGAGGCGCAATGGCCCAGTTGTTAGGGCAGCGGACTCGCGATCGTAGGATCGCGGTTTCGATTACCAGATCGGGCGTTGTGAGTGTTTATTGAACGAAAACACCTAAAGCTCCAAGACGCTCCGGCAGGGGGGTTGGGGTGGGTATTCCTGCTGTACTCTTTCGCCGCAATTTTCTCTCACTCTTTCTTCTGTTGGCTTGCTCGCTTAGCCAGCGGGGTGGCGTCATTTGAAGGCTAAAACAACGCAAAGCGCATTGTGACCAGCGATGCGTAGCAACATCTGATAGCATCTACTATATATAGATAAGTTAAATTTGTCTAAAGTCGTAAGACACCTGCTGTTATCCTGTTATTACCATCATTGTTTTTGTTTTTGTTTTTTTGTATTTATATTCGTGTGGCTTCGTCCGTTTTTCTGTCCTTGTTTCGTTTACATTCGATCCTTTTTCCAAGAAATCTAAAGCTCGCAGCTTAGTTTTTCATTGGGGCTGGCCGTGTCGGAGCAATATCAGGATTAATCAGCCAAAATTTGCTATGATGATCCGGTTTCTGACTGAAGATTAAAGGTTTCGAATGACCCGTCCGTTTTTTGTGTTCGTCTCTTTGTGTATTTCACGTTCTTGTTCCTTTTTTTATATATAATTTTTATACCTATATATATATATAATTTAAATAATGAGGGAGATAAATTAATATTAATTTTAATATCAATTTAAAACCAGTAGTCTAGCATACAAAAAATCTGAGAAGTCAGAGAAAATTCTAATATATGTATATATTGGCAGGGCTGGACTGCTAGGTAGTCGGCCGTATGCTAGAAACAGATCATCAACGATCAAACTACAAAGGAAACTCTGCAGAGGAAAAATTCAGCGAACACCAGAACAAATTTGGCGGGCAGGACAGATGAAAATTAGCATACGGCCGACTACCTAGCAGTCCAGCCCTGCCAATATATATGTATATATAATTATCTATATATATATATATATATATATATATATATATATATATATATATGTATATATATATTATATATACATACTCGCACGTACACATGCACGCACGCACCACACACATAT
>NW_021836939.1:15000-22564 GCF_006345805.1 Octopus sinensis | reverse complement strand
TCGGTGTAATCGACTGGTCCCCTCACCGCAAATTTCAGACCTTGTGCATTTTAGTAGGAAAGATTACTGGAGCAACAGAATACATACCAACCCGCCTGAAACAAAGTGTGGCTGAATTCGGGTTCTTTGGGAGAGAATGCAAATCCTTAATTCATATGCTAGAAATGATGATGATATCTGGGGCTATAAGAATCTGCAAGACCTTAATATTGAAAGGATGATGAACAAAACCAGACCCTTTCCTTCACAGCCTTGCTACAAACCAGGTGGCCGGTCAGTATCGATTCTCAATAAAAAAAGAAAAAGAGAACATACATACTTATATAATATTCCTTGCGTATGTATGTGTATATGTATGTAAGAGAGAGGTGGCTTGTATGCTTTTGGTGTATGAAAATCCAGATGTTGCGTTTTGCGATAGTAACAAGGTAATTTGATAAGCGGAACAAATATAAAAATTACTTGATTACGTATTATATGCGCATTTATTGTGATACTTAAATACACACACACACACACACAACACACACACACACACACACACACACACACTCCCCCCTCTCTCTCTCTCCCTTGTAGAGACACAGACAAATATATAGATAAATCCATCCATCCACACATACGCATATCTATTATTTTTATTTCTCTCAATCCATATTATATAATATATACATGCACACTCACATACACACCTATATAGTTCATATACACGCACACACACGCACCCACTCACACCCACGCGTGCATGGTGATATCTCATGCAAATCTGCATAAACATGCATGTAAATGTTTATGCACGCAAGCCCATTCTTGCAGCATATGTTTGAACACACACACACACACGATCTTTAGTATCATTGTCTGGCCAATTTGCATAGCAAATACCTATTAAATAATACATCTCTCTCTCTCTCTCCATCTATCTATCTATCTATCTATCTATCTATCTATCTATCTATCTATCTATCTATCTATCTATCTATCTATCTATCTATCTATCTATCTATCTGTCTGTCTATCTGTTTATCTGTCTATCTATCTTTCTTTCTATCTATCTATCTATCTATCTATCTATCTATCTATCTATCTATATATCTATCTCTCGCTCTTTATCTCTCTTTTCCATCCCTTCCTCCTCCTCCGCCTCCTCCGCCCTTCTCTTTTCTTTCTCCTTTTTATAGAAAAGCATAAACTAACACAAAATGCAAACAAACACACACACACACACACACACTGATATACATCTATGTCATATCTCCCCCCCCCCTTACACACACACACATTACCAAACACACGTTGACACGAAATGCTGGCATCCTGGTAACGTTTGTTTCTTCTCGATGTTCGCCAACTGAATCCATTTAATTAAGTTTTTGTCGATTTAACATCTAATTTACATTTGCCAAGGTCTTCGCAACAATTTGCATCGTCAACAACACATATTTGCATATTTAAGGGCCTTAATTTACATATTTAAAGACCTTAAATTTTGACGACCGAAAAAATAATGCAACCCACTCGTCTTAGCAAAACATCAACACCACCACCAACACCAGCACCACCACCACCACCACCACCACCACCACCCCACCACCACCACAACTGCCACCACCACAAGCATCACTACCACGACCAGCACCATCACCAGCGCCAACACCAATACCACCTCCACCACTAGAACTATAACCGTTGCCCCCACCAGCATCACCACCACCACCACAATGATCACCACCACTGCCAAAACCACAAATGCAACCACCGCCAACACCAGCACCATCACTATCACCACCACCACCACCATCGCTACCACCACAACCACTACTACCATCACCACCATTATTATTATTGTTTTGGTTGTTGTTTAAGTGACAGTTTGTTGTTATTATTATTATTCCTAGCTCGTCTGTCGTTATGGACTACGACCAAAGACATCAAATGAGAGAAGAAGACAGGTCAGGGTGTGTCCGGCTGTGGTCGATCAGTCTGATGCGTACTCGGAAGGTTGTGCTTCAGGTCGGGCACGAGTGGTCAGCTGGAACTGATGAAGGCGAAGAGCTGGCACTGGACTTGCACAGTTCACGTTGTCTTCGTGTTCTTGCAATCCTGTTCTGTTCGCTGGAGGTGGCAGCACTGATGGTACATCACCTGGCAGTGCGATATTGTGCTTGCGTTTCCCAGGTGTCAGGTTTGATCTAAGATCTCTTCCGTTGAGGCCTTGAATGTATCTTTGAAACGCTTTTTTTTTTGTCCTCCTTGCGTGCACTTGCCTTCCGCCAGTTCGCTGTCAAACAGTCTCTTGCAGAGTAGCCTGTCAGGTATTCAAACAAGATGGCCTGCCCACCTGACTCACGCTCTCTTCAGCAGTTTGTAAATGCTTGGCAGATCAGCTCGAGAAAGGACCTTTGTATCCGGGACCTTGTCTTGCTAGGGCAGGATTTTCAACAGCTTTCTCAGGCAGTTCATGTGGTCACGGTTTAGCCATTTGGCGTGACATTCATAAACCGTCCAAACCTCGCAGGCGTACAGTAACGTAGTCAGGACAATAACACGTAAAGTAATAACCAAACAACAACAGCAACAACAGCAATAACAAGAACCATGAAAACAACAACAGTGATCTCAAAAACATTAGCATCAACATTAACACCTTTTAATTCACATTCACATCATGGCTACAGATAAGCAAATATATACATTTTCATCAATCTTAAACGATCAGCGTTGCGTTCGTTGTTGATTGTATTTGACAGAGTTGGCAGACATATTGTTTCACTTGTTTTGTCCAATAAAACAAAGGTTATTTGCCCTATTGTGATCACAGCTATTCTAAAGGAATATCAAATTGTCTAAATTATACTTGTCTGTTGTTGTGGTTGTTGTTTAAGTGACAGCTTCTTCTTCTTCTTCTTCTTCTTCTTCTTCTTCTTCTTCTTCTCTTCTTCTTCTTATTCTTCTTATTATTATTATTATTATTATTATTATTATTATTATTATTATTATTATTTTATTATTGTTGTTATATTTTTTATTATTATTATTATTATTATTATCATTATTATTATTATCATTATTATTATTATATTATTATATTTTATTATTATTATTATTATTATTATTATTATTATTATTATTTATGATTATTCTATGTTTGACTTTTGCTTTACATTTGCACAAGCTGGCTCCAAGTCTCACACAGAGACCTCAAGAGACAACAAGTTGGAAGTTCATGTTGGTGTTATGCCTAGGGTGCCATATATTAGGTTTTGTACTTAGTATTGTACTAGTGAATGCCTAAAAAATCATACGAAAATTATGTTTGTTTTAAAACTTGAGATTACAAAGAAAGTATTTTGCGTAGGATATGTGCAGTTCCCATGAGCACTATCTTTTGAATTTCTGCCATTTTGGGGTTTCCTGGTATCTGAGTTATGTAGCAATCAGCCTCTTTTGCTATTATTCCCAGGACACCTATGACAACAGGTATTGTTTTAGTCTCCAGGTTCCACATTTTGCTGATTTCTATTTCAAGATCTTTATATTTGCTCAGTTTTTGGTAGGTCTTGACAGATACGTTTATATCGATTGGTACAGTCATATCAATGAGAAGGCATGTGTTTTTTGTCTAAAGTCTTTTACTATGATGTCTGGCCTATTCGCGTCTATCTTTCTGTCAGTTTGAATGGTGAAGTTCCAGAGGAGTGAGATGTGGTCCTTTTCAAGCACTGGAGGTGGTTTGTGTTCCTACCAGTTTTTATCATGGGGCAAGTCCAGGCTTCTGCAAATTACCCAGTGAATATATTGTGCAGCTCTATCATGCCAGTTGAGATACTCTGTAGGCGCAAGAAGACTGCACTTGGAGACAACATGATCAATGGTTTCATTTTGTTGTTGACATACACGACATGTTGGGCTACTGCCGTTCTTTAATATGTTGGCCTGGTAGTTCCTTGTAGGTAGGCATTGATCTTGAGCTGCTATGATAAACCCTTCTGTTTCAGATTTTAAGCCAGAGGCCATTAGCCATTGATGGGCCAGGGCTTTGTCAACATCAAAATACAAAGACCTGGAAATAGAGGTAACTCGAATGTGGAATCTAAAAACAGAAACAATTCCTATCATAGTAGGTGCATTAGGCATGATAAAAAAATATTCAGACAAATACATAACAAAAACACCAGGACTTACAAACACGTATAACATACAGAAAATTGCACTACTAGGCACTGTACACAATCTACGCAGAACACTTTCAATACAGTAACCATCAGAGCATCACAACAAATCACAGCACATACCTAAGGCACACAGAGCTGCGCTCGGTAGTGAAGTGAAAGCACGCTACAATAATAAAACTACTGAATAATAATAATAATAATAATAATAATAATAATAATAATAATAATAATAATAATAATAATAATAATAATAATAATAACAAAAGCAATAATAATAATACGAAAGTACACACACGCGCGCACACACCCACACGCGCACACACATACACACACACACACACACACACAAGCACATAGAACGTTTCCTGTTGATTCGTGAGAGCATCTGTTCGATCGCGCTCATCTGCATATACACGTTCGATGTATTGTGTCTTTGATGGAACCGGATAATAGAATCACTATGAAGGACGGTTTGCTTATCGTCTTCATATTCTGATCGATTTAAGAGCAATGGTCCTCAACCGCGCTCCACATGACCCCAGTTGGTGTCCATATAAGATTGGGGGCATGGAGGGTGCACGCAAGCAAACTTGTAAATTAGGGATCGACAGTAGGCTATGTGGTAAGTAGCTTGCTTACGAACTACATGGTTCCGGGTTCCGGGTTCAGTCCCACTGCGTGGCATCTTGGGTAAGTGTCTTCTACTATAGCCTCGGGCCAACCAGAGCGTTGTGAGTGGATTTGGTAGACGGAAACTGAAAGAAGCTTGTCGTATATATGTATATATATGTATATGTATGTGTGTGTATATGTTTGTGTGTCTGTGTTTGTCCCCCCAACATCACTTGACAACCGATGCTGGTGTGTTTTCGTTCCCGTAACTTAGCGGTTTGGCAAACGCGACCGATAGAATAAGTACTAGGCTTACAAAGAATAAGTCCTGGGGTCGATTTGCTCGACTAAAGGCGGTGCTCCAGCATGGCTGCAGTCAAATGACTGAAACAAGTAAAAGAGTAAAAGAGAGTAGTTTGTTAAGGGTCCATGAAAATATTTTGATTTGAATGCAATCATTGAAAGAAGCAGTGAGGCTTTTTTTCTTTAACGTTTCACACAGTTCAACATGTTTCTAATCCCTGAAACATGTTCCGTCAGTGAATGCTGTTGCAAAAATGGTCCAGTGGTTAGGGCAGCGGGCTCGCTGTCGGAGGATCGCGGTTTCGATTGCCAGACCGGGCGTTGTGTGTGTTTATTGAGCGAAAACACCTAAAGCTCCACGAGCCTCCGGCAGGGGATGGTGGTGATCCCTGCTATACTCTTTCACCACAACTTTCTCTCACTCTTTCTTCCTGTTTCTGTTGTACCTGTATTTCAAAGGGCCGGCCTTGTCACTCTCTGTGTCACGCTGAATATCCCCGAGAACTACGTTAAGGGTACATGTGTCTGTGGAGTGCTCAGCCACTTACACGTTAATTTCACGAGCAGGCTGTTCCGTTGATCGGATCAACCGGAACCCTCGTCGTCGTAACCGACGGAGTGCTTCCATTCCATTCCAAGTGAACGTGTAAAATCAGAATTTTGGAGGAAGAATCTATTAAATTAGTTTAGGGGTCTGCCAGAATAGAACAGTAATCAAAAGGGTCCATGGATAAAAACGAAAAAAAGAAAAAATGGTTGGGAATCACAAGGTTAAAGCAGCCCCATTGGGTTACAGTTTATCCGGAACATTCAGAGACCACCAGTATCAAGATCTGCAACAACACCGCTACTGTCTCTACTACTACTGCTACTACCAGCTGCTCTGGAGAGCACTGTCTGACCCCAGGAACATCTGGAAGTTATTCGCTGCGTTCGATTTGGAAATCCTATGTGACAGGTCCCAGAACTAACTGATTTCCAGAAGAAATGTTACGGTCGTTCGTCTTGTCTTTTGCTTAATCCTCAAACAGAGGATAATTGTGAATTTGTGATGAGAGTGTGGGCGAGTGGGGGGAGGGAGAAGGTGTGTAGGTGAGGGAGGGTGGAGGTGGGTGGAGGTGGGTGGATGGGAGAGAATCTGGCAACACTCCAATCTGCCATAAGGAGCTTTTTATTTTCTCGTTCTCAGCTTTATCCATTATTGTATCTCGGTCAAACTACCAAATGCAGGGGGTCACCTACGATCACACCACCCACAACTACCACCACCAACACCACAACCGCCACCGCCACCACCACTACTACCACAATCACCACAACAGACCGGCGCCAACACCACCACCACCACCACCACCACAGCCTCCGCCATCCTGAGTGCCACCGCCATCCTGAGTGCCACCGCCACCATCGCCATGACCACCACCACCATCACCATGACCACCACCATGACCACTACCACCACCATCACCACTGCCACCCCCACCATGACCACTACCACCACCATCACCACCACTACTACCACAACCACCACAACAGACCGGCGCCAACAACACCACCATCACCACCACCACCACCATGACGACTACCACCACCCTCACCACCACTACCACCACAACCACCACAACAGACCGATGCCACCACCAACGCCACAAACAGCAACATGCCCACAAGTACCAACGCAAGAAACCCCCATAAAAGCCAGCAACACCAGCAGCAGTACCAGTACCACCACCACCACCACCACCACCACCACCACCACCACCGACAACAACAACATCGCCGATTCCACCGCATATCATTACAACAAATGGAATTACAATAACAAGAAAAATTCAATAATCTTATTTGGCAAACTGGCAGAAAAGTGAAGTATTCTTTTATTCTTTAATTCTTTAATTCTTTAATTCTTTTACTTGTTTCAGTCATTTGACTGCGGCCATGCTGGAGCACCAGCTTTAGTCGAACAAATCGACCCACAGGTCTTATTCTTTGTAAGCCGAGTACTCATTCTATCGTTTCTTTTGCTGAACCACTAAGTTACGGGGACGTAAACACGCAACATCAGTTGTCAAGCGATGGTGGGGGACAAACACAGACACACAAATACATACAAATATATATATATATATATATATATATATAATATATATTATAATATTATAATATATATATATATATATATATATATACATATATATATATATATACATACGACGGGCTTCTTTCAGTCTCCGTCTATCAGATCCATTCACAAGGCTCTGGTCGGCCCGAAGCAATAGTAGAAGACACTTGCCCAAGGTGCCACGCAATGGGACTGAACCCGGAACCATGTGGTTGGGAGGTAAACCTGCGCCTTTACATACATACAGACATACATACATACTCACGCTCATGTGTGTGCATAGATTGAAGTGGGGTACAGATGAATATATATGTAAATTGTAAATAGCAATCTTAATGATATATAATTCTCA
>NW_021836939.1:5000-7500 GCF_006345805.1 Octopus sinensis | reverse complement strand
GTATGTATGTATGTATGTATGTATGTATGTATGTATGTATGTATGTATGTATGTATGTATGTATTTATGTATGTATGTATGTATGTATGTGTGTATGTATATATGTATGTATGTATGTATGTATGTATGTATGTATATGTATGTGTATGTATGTATGTATGTATGTATGTATGTATGTATGTATGTATGTATGTATTTGTGTGTCTGTGTTTATCTCCCACCATCGCTTTAAAACCGATGCTGGTGTGTTTCGTCCCGTATCTCAGTGGTTCGGCAAAAGAGACCGATAGAATAACTACTAGGCTTACAAAGAATAAGTCCTAGGGTCAATTACTTCGACTAAAGGCGGTGCTCCAGCATGGCCGAGGTCAAAGTAAAAGAGTATTTGGTTATGCTTCCACAATATTTAAAATATTTTAGCAATTTTCTTAGTATAATTTCTAATAAAATTTAATTATAAAAATATAGCATGATTTTTCAAACATTGAATAGGTTTGAGGGTCTACCTGAATAGGATACGAATCGAAGGGATCCATAGGCAAAAAGAAGAAGAAAAAAAAGAAATAGTTGAGAACCGCTGCTCCAAGCCTTGTGTTACCATATTTCCGTTGAATTCCATTGCCTTGACTTCAAATTATTTTGGAAAAAGAATGATGAATTTAATAAAAGAAGAATTTCAGCATTTAATAAAGTAACCTTGGCCATTATTATTAAACTGGTGATTGAAATACGAAAAGAAATGAAATTTTCATGGAAGGTTTTAGTAGAGACAATTTTTAATACAGGAAATTTGTATTATTGAACCAGAGCCGGATCTTGGAGGGTTGCTATCAAAAAGGTTAATTTAGAACATTAATGTCACCAGGCTCACAAGTAACGGAGGGTTTGCAAGGACCATGAGTATTTCCACTTTCTCCAAACTCAGCAAGAAAACAAAAAGCTCTTAGTCTCTCAGAGGGTTGCAGGTTCTTCACAATGGCCCAGTGGTTAGGGCAGCGGACTCGCAGTCGTAGGATCGCGGTTTCAATTCCCAAACCGGGCGTTGTGAGTGTTTATTGAGCGAAAACACCTAAAGCCCCACGAGGCTCTGGCAAGGGGTGGTAGCGAACCCTGCTGTACTCTTGTCATGCGCTGTGTCACGCTGAATCTCCCCGAGAACTACATTAGGGGTACAAGTGTCTGTGGAGTGTTCAGCCACTTGCACGTTAATTTCACGAGCAAGGCTGTTCTGTAGATCGGATCAACTGGAACGCTCGTCGTCGTAACCGACGGAGTACCATGACAATAGTATATAGATGAGACCCCTGAGAACGCACACATCTGTAAATCATGATATTCTTTCTAATACTGGGCTCACAGCCACCTATAATAAGGAGATTAAAAAATCGATTACTTCAGTCCAAGTGATCAAATAGTTGTTATTTTATCGAGCCCCGAAGAATGAAAAGCAAAGCAGATCTCGGTGGTATTTGAACTTCGAGCATAAAGCTCCAAAGCAGTTTGTCCGGCGTGCTAGTGATTCTGCCATGTCGCCACCCTTTTCTAGGTTATGATATTGGGTTGTCCGGAAAGTTTGTGCCGATTTATAGTAGCTTACCTTTCGACTTATTTTAGAACATGGTTGAGTCCATAAAATAGGATTTGACTACACCTCCATTCAGGGCACAGTTTAAGCTATCTTTTCTTGGAAGAAGGTTTATGTTCCTATTAATTCTGTAACCCTTTAAAATGGAAGATAAGAAAGTTCATTTTCGGCACTTGATGTTTTGGGAACCAGACAAAAATTGCTGCAGCTCGCCTGGGATGTGTTACCCCACCCTCCATATTCACCAGATATTGCTCTTTCGGATTTCCACTTATTCAGGTCTCTGCAGAATAGTCTTAATGGTAAAAATTTCAATTCCTTGAATGACGTAAAAAGATACCTTGGTGAATTCTTTGCCATGAAACCACCTCAACTCTGGGAAGAGGGTATTTTCAAGTTAAAGGAAAGATGGAAACGCATTGTGCAACAAAATGGTTCATATTTGGTTGATTAAAAATGTAACGGCAAGTATTTATTGACCTTTTTCTTTCCTTTAAAAATCGGCACGGACTTTCCGAACAACCCAATATAATGGTTCGAATGAAAGTCTATACTGCAGACCATATTGTTAAAGCCATTTGAATCCTCTCACTTGCAAATCTTCTTCCATTTCTTAATGAAATAAGAAAAAAAATCTGGGTTTTCTTTTTCCATACAAGACCTGTCATTACAAACGAGACGTTTGTTGAAAGAGGAAATGGTGGTGGTGGTCACATAGGGGTAATGATGGAAGTGGTAGTGGTGGTACTGGTGATGGTGGTGGTGGTGATGGTGGTGGTGGTGATGGTGTTGGTTGTTGTATTAGTTGTTGTGGCGGTGATACCGGCTGGTGGCGTTGATGGTGGTTGTGGTGATGGTGGTAATGGCGATGGTTGTGGTGGCGGTGATACTGGCTGGTGGTGTTGATAGTGGTGG
>NW_021836938.1:10000-20000 GCF_006345805.1 Octopus sinensis | reverse complement strand
GAGGCAAGTTGTGTGTCAACCACTGACAATAATGATGATGATGATAACAATGATGATGATGGTTACAACAGCATGTATAATCACCACCACCACCACCAACACCATCACTACCACCACAACACCATCACCACACCACCACATCACCACCACCATCACCACCACCACCTCAGCAACTTCAACACCAGGACAGTCTCTCCAGGTGTTGTACAATAGTAGTTAGGCAGGTTCCCTATATTCTACACCAACAATATACATATCGGTTTATCTGTTTGTTTATCTGTTATTATTTTAAAAATCTTGAAAGAACTACTCTCTGACTGGACATCCTGTATTTGCATGTGGGTGTGTGTATGTGTGTGCATATGTGTGTGTGTGAGTTTGTGTGCGGGTGTCTACATATGCAAGTATCTATCTATCTATCTATCTATCTATCTATTATCTATCTGTATGTGTGTCTATGTATGAATGAGTGCATGTGTATATATATATACTGGAGTAAACACATAAATATGAAACAAGTTGGAAAAAAGAGTACTGAAATACCAGGGGTAGAGTAATATGCTTTATTAAAAGCAGCAGGTTTTGTTGAATTTTTGCTACTTTTAATAAAGTATATATATATATACATATATATATATATATATATATATATATTATATAATATATATATATATACAAACTTTATTAACTCCTCTTCTTTTTACCTCTCCTGTCAAACCTTTTTTCCCAACTGGTCAGCATGCTTGACCGCTAAATCCACAGGTTTCTTTTATTCTCTCCCTGTTTATTTTCTCTTATTCCTTTCAGTTGAAGAGCATAGGCCCAAAATGTAAAAGACTTTCTCACTTTCCTGAGTGTCAAACGAATACACCTGCTTGCTGTTCATACACCTGTCTTGGTCTTTTGCTTTTCCGTAAATTTCAACTATATATATATGTATATGTATGTGTATATATATGTATACGTATATGTATATATATACATATATACATACATTCATACATACATATATACATAATACATACTTACATACATACATATATATATAAATATATATATATATATATATTATGGAGATGTACTTGCATAGCAAGTGATCTGATCTGAAATTGTGTGCTTGAACGAAAACAATTGCAGCGTGGAAAGTGTTTATAAGCCATTTAAGAGACACACAAAAACCATTAGATTCAATTTAATTTGCCAAAATATTTTCGGCGCTTTCAGACCGCGGCTACATGGAATTTTGTCAGCGAACAGGTCGCAGTCTCAAAGTGACAAAAATATTTTGGCAAATTAAATTTAAATGTTGAAGTGAATCTAATGGTTTTTGTGTGTCTCTTAAATGGCTTATAAGCACCTTCCACGCTGCAATTCATTATCATCATCATCATCATCAATAAGCGTCCGCTTTCCATGCTAGCATGGGTTGGACGGTTCAACTGGGTTCTGTGAAGCTGGAAGGCCGCATCAGGCCCAGTCTGATCTGGCAGTGTTTCTACGGCTGGATGCCCCTCCTAACGCCAACCACTCCGTGAGTGAGTGGACAAATGAAAGCAGGGTGCTCAACCGATTTATTGGGAGTTACATGTATGGCTTAAAACAGTGCGATTCAAATTCATTGGTACTCTTGAGTTTCAAGTGTGATGCTAGTCGTCTGCCGTTTTGTATTTGAATCTGAATCTGATTCAAATTCAAAATGGCTAATGACTAGCATCGCAACGAATTTCAATCACCTGTTTTGATCCATATGTATGTGAGTGTGTGTTTGTGTGTTTCTGTGCTTGTCCCCACTATCGGTTGACAACCGGTGTTGGTATGTTTACATCCCCATAACTTAATAGTTCAGCAAAATGAGGCTTAAAAAGATTTAAGTACAGGAACTGATTTGTTCAACTAAAATTCCTCTAGGCAGTGCCTCAGCATGGGCAACAACCTAATGACTGAAATAAGTAAAACATTGAAGATAGAACATAGAAGATAAACACAGTCACAATTTTAAACAACAACAAAAAAGCTTAATAAAATAAATGTACCCTTTTAAAGCCTAGTCAGGCTCATGGGCCCGGTTTCCCGGTTTCTATGGTGCATGCGTTCCCCAGCTGGACAGGACACAAGTCCATCGCAGCGTTACTCATTTTTGCCAGCTGAGTGGACTGGAACAACGTGAAATGAAGTGTTTTGCTCAAGAACACAACGCGTCACCCAGTCCAGGAATTGAAACCACAATCTTATGATCATGATGCTGACACCCTAACCACTAGGCCACATGCCTCCATACAAAAAAGCTTACTAAATCTTAAGTCATTTAGTTTAACAAACAAAACAAAAAGAAAAGAAAAAAATTACTGTTTCTACTCATTCAACACCCAGGTAATACTTCATTGTCAGTACCTTGGTTAGTTTACACCCTGTCCATATATACACCCACCTCCACACAATACCCTGACACTGTTGATGCCGTTATAGAGAGGGACAATGGTGCGTGTCTTGTTCTTCTTCATTGACAAGTGTAAGTTTGACTCTATCACTAGGTTGGGGGTGGGGGTATCATCTGGGCGGGGGGGGAGGGGCTACACACCCACCTCACACACACACATATGCAGCCCTGTCACAATACTACTATCGCTGCAACTACAACCACTACCCCTATCACCAGCAATACCACTACCAACATCACCCTTTTCCAACAACAACACTCCATCACCACCAACAACAGCAGCAGCATTAGCGCCACCACCACTACCACCACCACCACCACCCACCTGTGTACCATTTGCAAATATGGACCTATCAGTCACATAGCTGCATGAAAGGGGAGATGGCAAGTGATAATGACAGAATTCAAATAGTTGTAGTAGTGGTCATCAAGGTTGTACACTAGTAGTAGTGGTAGTGGTGGTGGTGGTGGTGGTGGTTGTAGTAAGTGCGGTGGTTGTGTTGGTGGTACATGCAGTAGTAATAGTAGTGGTTGTGGTGGTGGTGGTGGTGGCGGTGGTGGTGGTGGTGTTGGTGGTGGTGGTGGAGGTAATTGTTGTAAGTGAAGTGGTTGTGTTGGTAGTGGTGGTGGTGGTGGTAGTTGTAGTAAGTGCAGTGGTTGTGTTGGTGGTACATGCAGTAGTAACAGTAGTGGTTGTGGTGGTGGTGGTGGTGGTGGTAGTTATAGTAAGTGCAGTGGTTGTGTTGGTGGTGCATGCAGTAGTAATAGTAGTGGTTGTGGTGGTAGTGGTGGTGGTGGTGGTGGTGGTAGTTGTAGTAAGTGCAGTGGTTGTGTTGGTGGTACATGCAGTAGTAATAGTAGTGGTTGTGGTGGTAGTGGTGGTGGTGGTGGTGGTGGTAGTTGTAGTAAGTGCAGTGGTTGTGTTGGTGGTACATGCAGTAGTAATAGTAGTGGTTGTGGTGGTAGTGGTGGTGGTGGTGGTGGTGGTAGTTGTAGTAAGTGCAGTGGTTGTGTTGGTGGTACATGCAGTAGTAATAGTAGTGGTTGTGGTGGTAGTGGTTGTGGTGGTGGTGGTGGTAGTTGTAGTAAGTGCAGTGGTTGTGTTGGTGGTACATGCAGTAGTAATAGTAGTGGTTGTGGTGGTAGTGGTTGTGGTGGTGGTGGTGGTAGTTGTAGTAAGTGCAGTGGTTGTGTTGGTGGTACATGCAGTAGTAATAGTAGTGGTTGTGGTGGTAGTGGTGGTGGTGGTGGTGGTGGTAGTTGTAGTAAGTGCAGTGGTTGTGTTGGTGGTACATGCAGTAGTAATAGTAGTGGTGGTGGTGGTGGTGGCGGTGGTGACAGTGGTGGTGTTGGTGGTAGTGGTGGTGGTAGTTTCTTGTAAAGGACAATAATAGATGAGTTGGGTGTTCGTGTGGTGATGGGTGGAGCAAGTGCTTGGTAGCAATGTGTGTATGCATTTAAGTGCAAATATGTGTGCATGTGTGTGTGTGTGTGTGTGTGTGTGTGTGTGTGTGTGTGTGTGTGTGTGATTGTGTAAAGTTCACGTAGGAGTCTGGGGAGACCTTTTCTCTCTCTGTGGAGAGAAGTGATGTAGTTATATCGCTTCCAACAACTAATACCATCGCTACTACCACCCGAACACTGAAACAAGCAACACTAATCAGCCCTTACTGAACAATAACCCACCACCACCACCACCACAACCACCAACACCACTGCCACCAACAAGACCACCACCACCACCACCACCACCACCACTACTCAAACACACTAGCGTAAAGGAAGATAGAAATGACAGGTGCTGACCCCTACTTTGTTCTAGTACAAGCCTTAGAAAGATGTCAAGTCCCTCTGCAGGTTTATTGGGTTCTCTATTCCCTCTGTCATGGCTACCTGTTTGCCAAACCCCTTTACAGAATGTACTGGGTGCAATTATCACCTCTGTAGTGCAATGAGGTGGTAGCCTTGTCTCTGGTTCTGGTGTCATGGTAACATGCACCCAGATAATACTAACGTCCTTGTTGTTATTGTTGCCATCCTCCTCCTCTTCTCCCTCCTCCTCCTTCTCCTTCCTCCGCCTTCTTCTTCTTCTTCTTCTTCTTCTTCTTCTTCTTCTTCTTCTTCATCTTCCTGTTCCTCCTCCTCCTCCTCTTCCTCCTCTCCTCCTCCTCACCACCATCACCGTTACCCTCCCCCTCCCCCACCCCTCCAAGATGTCCAAGGTGCTGTACAGTGGGCCTGAACCAGAATCCTTGTGACTGGGAAGCAAACTTTTTAATCACACAACCACATGTTCACACACACACATACAAAATGTCAGGATCTGAACATGACATATCTGTTTTACACTTTTACCAACACCACCATTTCCAACAACAACACCTACCACCCCTCCATCACTACCACTATCATCACTAACAACAGTAACAACAGCCTTAAACAATTACAAAATCATACATCAAACCAAAATAATTCTCTTCACCATGAATATGTTAGTTAAGGATCCTTATGATATTTTGCAGGTATGGAAGTCCTTTTTATATTTTATGACCACCTAAATAAAATGCTATTTAATTATGATGCATTAAAACAGCATTTACAGGCAACTGCAATTAATTATGCTGCAAAAATATAATTAATGATATTAATGTAAGAAATAAAATTATAATATGAGCTTATAATAACTTTTTAGAAGTTAAGAACACTAAAATAAGCATCATGAAACCAATAAAACCAGAGAAGCTGCTTAAAAGAATTCCCTCTACTTTGTATAAGTTTCTTCAAGAGTTGCTCTTCTTTCAAATGGGCTAAATGCAGCATGCTTAGTAGAATCCACATCACTTTTATGTTTATTCACATTTTTGTTTTGGCATAGTTTTTATAGCTTCATGCACTTTACAACAAGGATAGGATATGTTTCATTGTATCACCAAGGTTAGAGAGTTTGTCACTAACAAAAATAAGGTTTTTATGTAAAAACCTGACTTTTTCCAAAACACTGCACCTGACTGTCTCCAGCATTACAAATGAGGACAATTTACTTTCACCAAAGAAAGAAGCCATCATTCAGGTTTTGAGGACCTTACATTTCTCAAAACCTTCTGTAAACTTTTACCTAATGAGCATCCCTAGTCTCAGCTGAAACACAAGATGGATTTGTGATGTGCTCCCTTGGCCTTTGGTGTGATTTTCATTTCTGTCTATCTTTGGTTTGGTGCATACCACTATAATTTTTAGGACAGAGATGTTTCACTTTCTTCAAAAAGTCTGAGGCAAAGAGGCACCCACTTTTGTAACATACATCTACCATGAACTTTTTCATTGGATTTGACACAGATCAAGTATCTTGGTTTAGTTTCTAACAATATTAACAGCTGAGTTATTGCTGCTTTGTGTTTTTGCTATTACTATTTAAATCTGTGTTTATGCCATATTTTCAGTGTTGTATTTTTCAAGGTAACTGTTTGTATTTATTACTTTGTTTATGTATCTTTTGTTAGCTAAGACCTGATTGTATTTTGAAAAAACAACTTTATAAAGTTGAGAAAATGTATTCACTGCTACCAGCATTGTGCCACTATGGCTAGCATCTCTTTCTGTTACCACACTTATGACAGTTTTATGAGTAAATAATACAAATGGCTACAATATGAAAATGTGTATATGCACAGGGTTGAAAATTTTTTTTGCTCTACATATTGGAGCAGAAGTTTGAATATTCTGAAACCCTTTGTTGATAAAATGAATGAAAAATATGTGTTTTTGTGTTCATCAACTAATCTGAGGAGAAAATATCTACTACTACTACTACTACTGCAGCTACTACTACTACTACTACTACTACTACTACTACTACTACTACTACTACTACTACTACTACTACTCTTTTTATTCTTTTACTTGTTTCAGTCATTTGAATGTGGCCATGCTGCAGCACCGTCTTTAGTTGAGCCAGTCACCCCAGGACTTATTCTTTGTAAGCCTAGTACTTATTCTATCGGTCTCTTTTGCCAAACCGCTAAGTTACGGGGATGTAAACACACCAGCATCGGTTGTCAAGCGATGTTGGGGGGACAAACACAGACACACAAACATATACACATACACATACATATATATATATATATATATATATATATATATATATATATATACGACAGGTTTCTTTCAGTTTCCGTTGACCAAATCCACTCACAAGGCTTTGTTCAGCCCAAGGCTATAGTAGAAGACACTTGCCCAAGGTGCCACACAGTGGGACTGAACCCGGAACCATGTGGTTCATAAGCAAGCTACTTGCCACACAGCCACTCCTATGCCTAATAATAATGATAATAATTATTATTATTATTCATTTTTTTATTAGCCACAAGGGATCACTTAGAATAACATTAAATGACATGCAACAACATAAAAGACAAAAATGGGACGCTATAATGGGTTTTCCGCATGTAAACAATATAAATAACAATTGAAAATTGAACAAATTAAAACTCCCAATAGGGGAGGCACTTTAAGGTCTTCATGGAAAAATCTACAAAAGCCATGGGTGCCTGATCAACAGGGCAAGAGCCCTTCTCCTTTAATTTCCTTTTTACAGGTGAACCCTCTGAATTGGTCCTTTCACACTGGCCATTCTTCCAACATTCACCCACCTTTCTATACCTCTCCAGTCTCACCTTCCTTTTCAAGTGAAACTTGAAAAAGTTGATGAGGGCTTGGCTAAAGAGGAAAGTGTCTGTCTTTAGCCCTTTCAAACGGGTCCACCATACTACCCCTTTCACTACAGCCACTAGACAAATAAAAATTGCCTGCCCCTCCCAGCCAAAAGAGGGCAGCAGGGCAATCCTCACAATGGATTCAGCTGATGGTCAGATCTGTCCTACACATAACAGCAGGTGTTTGACATAAACTCTCAAGTTAGCAATACTCGGGTACTGGACTAGGGCATGCAGAGTGGTTTCATCATTCTGGGTGCACCTTGGGCAGGCCCGGCCGACGGCACTTCTGTGCATCTAAAGTTTATCTCAAACAGGCAGTGCTCTTCAGTAGCACTACCATGCAAGAGATTTCTGGAAGTTATCCATAAACCCAGGCCTGAAATTTCTCCAAAGCAGACCAGTTAATTGATCTTCATTGACACCCAGAGTTTCCCCGAGAATGTCGTTGCACTTTCTCTCCACTAGCCCTCTATAGAATGTTATAGTGGAACTACACCAGACTGCATAGCAAAAGGCTGTGAGTGCTTGATGGTACTTGAGGTGCCAAGTGTCCTTCCTTGGTCTATGCCTAATTCAGGTTTGCAGCTCAGTCAAAGAGAAGGGCTGTGGAAAAGTGTGCCTGACAGAGGGTGACCACACCTGCTCACCGTCAAGGAAATGCTGGAGATGCTGCAACCTCGGCATATGTCTGCACATCAGTAACCACAGCATCCCAGCACTCCATTCAGTGGCTGTTGACAGCAGATGGAGTGCCTGACAAATGCAACAAATACCCTACACAGCTAATATCCAATAAAATAAACTACCAGCACAACATGTACTCAACAGGTCAGAGAGCCAACAGAAGAATACAACTCACTTTACACACACACAAAACACGACAAACACTAATATAACAAAAGACTCGAACCACACCCCTTAACAAAACAAACTGATGTAATACAATATTGAGAAGAATTTCTACTCCCTCAACAACAGCAACAACAACAACAAAAAGACCCAACAATGCTGCACACACCTCAGCAACATGGTGGTGTAGAAATCTGCCTGAAATTATCAAATAATGCTGAATAATAATAACAATAATAGTGATAATCATGATGATGATGATAATAATAATATAATAATAATAATAATAATAATAATAATAATAATAATAATAATAATGCCCTGATACAGTACCAGACAGTGGCTCTCATGGCTTCTGATCATAACTGATTGGAAGTGTTATCATGTACATTGTTTTGTCTTGGTATAAAAGATGGGCTACAGCAAATATTCTGCTCAATACCACAGATTTGCTTGTCAGTTGTTTGACCTTAACCAGTTGAGCATGTCCCTTAGTGGCTGGCGATATGTGTATCTTTGATCACGAGCAGAAGTAGTGGGGGAGCCTCATAGCCATGTGTTGAGAGGGATTCTTTGGGGTTTGAATAATTCACATCTGGAAACATGGATGTTTCGTTCAACATCCTTAAACAACCCTTATTCAGGGACCTTTTGAGCGGGATGGGTTACTCGACCAGAAGAAAATTCTAACTGGGCCCCACCTGCAAGGTCATGTGCTGTTTATCTTGATATGAGATCACCATGTCGCGCACATATGGTTGTGATGCATGTGCCTGGTGTACCCTTATCAGACGGGTAGTCATGATGGGTATACTGGGCTTCGTATATTTTACCCCAGTGTCACTTTAATGGCATGCACTGCTCTCTCATAATAATAATAATAATAATAATAATAATAATAATAATAATAATGGTTTTAAATATTGATACAAAGTTAGCAGTTTTGAGGGAGAAAGTAAGTCCTTTATGTTGAACCCAGAGTTCTACTGGTATTCATTTTATCAACCCTGAAAGGCAATGTTGGCCTCAGTTGAATTTGAACTCAGAACATAAAGTTTGGACGAAATGCCACTATGCATTTCACCTGGCATGTTAACGATTCTGCCAACTCGCCACCTTAAAAGTAAAAGTAAATATTAATAATGGTAATGATATATGAACAATGGTGGCGGCGGTGGTGGTGGTGGTGGCTGATAGTTGATGGTAGTGGGGAAGATGGCAATGGCAGAGGCAGTGGTTTGTAGGAGTTAAAAGATGAAATAAATTGGCTAAGTTGAGAGAGAGAGAGAGAGAGAGAGAGAGAGAGAGAGAGAGAAAGTGTGTGAGAGAGAGACAGAGACAGACAGAGAGAGTGAAAGAGCAACAAAGAAGAAAATCTAATAAAAAATAAAGATTAAAATATCAAAAAAAAACCCTCAAAGAACAGAAAGAGATTTTCTAATAGACTTAGAAAAATCTGCTTAATATTGTATGAATGATCTAATAATTATAGCGAAAATAGGAATCGGTGAGAAAGGTTTCTCACTTTTGCCATTCTTTCAAATTCTTTGTCTTCTTGGTCTTTTTCTTCCAGTCATAGCAATTGATTTCATTGGTTGTTATTGTTGTCAGTGCTGATTTAGTTATTATTGTTGTAGTTGTTCTTGTTGTTCTCATTATTATTATTATTATTATTATTATTATTATTATTATTATTATTATTATTATTATTATCATTATTACCATTATTATCATTATTAATATTCTTAGCATTATATTTGTAATCATCATCATCATCATCATCATCATTGTTACTGTTATTATTACTGTTACTATTCTTCTTCTTATTATTATTACTGTTGTTATTATTGTTATTATTATATTATTATTATTATTATTATTATTATTATTATTATTATTATTGTCATCATGATTATTGTCGTCAGAATCATCGTTGTCATCGTCATTGTTGTCATCATCATTGCCGTCATCATTGTCATCATCGTCATCATCATCA
>NW_021836938.1:0-5000 GCF_006345805.1 Octopus sinensis | reverse complement strand
CCTTCATTTCATGTTGCTTCAGTCTACTCAGCTGTGAAGAAGTACCAGCTGAGTTCTGGTGCAGCCCCTCTCTCTCTCTCTAACTCTCCTTCTGCCACCATCCTAGATGTTCTACTGGGCCATGGGTGGGAGCACAAACAAGGTTTAGGGTTCTGTATTGGCTCACAATTATGTAAGTAACTAAAGCAACCAGCAAAAGCTTGGTACAAGTTGCCGAGCCCTCACTCTCTTTGGAGTGAAGGCTGACTGTATGTGAATTAAGCCCGAAATGAAAATACACAGACGAGATGGTCACAGTTCCAATGACATTGATCATAAATAGGGTTTTGCCTTGTAAGGATTGACCTGGGCCTAAACATCATTAACTGTAAATGTAACGAATGAAACAACGAAAAACAAAATAAGAAAATAAAGAAAAGAAATGAAAAAAAATTAAAAAGAAAAAGTAAATGTAAACAAACATTAATTAAAAAAAAAGAAAATAATCTACTAAGAGGGTGTGTTGGTGGCAGCGGTGGTTGTGGAAGTGGTGATGGTGTTGGCAGCGGTGGTAGTGGTGGTGGTGGTGGGTGTGGCCAAAGAAATTTTAAATACTTATAATAACTGCATGTTACTCCTCCATGTACAGGCAGTATAATTTCTTTTACATAATTTTCTAATTAAAACTACTAATTATCACATCGTTTACAATAACTCGACACAAATTCAATTTTGATCCTGCAACATGCTCTTGATTAATTAATTTCCTATATGTATCCTTCTACCCCTCTCCCCTCTTTCTCATGATCCCTCTAATATGTACATGTGTATGCATAAGTATATACAAGTATACATATACACGTACATACATACATCATACATCCATATGTATGTGTGTATATGTCTGTGTATATATATGTATTATATATATATATATATATATATATATTATATATTATATATATATATATTATGTATATATATATATATATGTATATACATATATATATACATATATATATATATACAGATGTGTGTATGTATTTTAATGGAAATAAGTACTTTGTAAATATAGTAAAAGTATACTTTTTGTGTAAAGCATTTTAGCAAAGGGCTTGTTTTGAGAAGCGTAATTTCTCAATATTTGTTATTTAGGCAGTGTGTCACATATCCTAAGGCCTCAATAATTACATGTATAAACCTGAAATTGGAATCTGGATAGAGTAACTGCAGATTTCTCAATAGTTTGACATAGGTGTTCTCTTTTTCAGTGATCTTCAGCTTTATGTTAACATCTGCTGGGCAGCTAGTTTCCACAATCTTGCACAGTTTCTCTTCTCTATCTGTTGTGCTTATATGTAATGTATGTATGTATGTATGTATGTATGTATGTATGTATGTATGTATGTATGTATGTATGTATGTATCTATCTATCTATCTGTCTATCTATCTGTCTAGCTAGCTATCAGTCTAACTATCTGTCAATCTATATCTATCTATATATATATAACACACACATATATACTAATAATAATGAAACAGCGGTGGTGCCCCAGCATGGCCACGGCCTTCGGGCTAAAACATTTTTAAGGATTTAAGGATTTAACCTAACCCTTTATACATATATAGATATTTAAATACAAACACACACACACACACACACACACATGTACACATACCCATACATGTATGCACATAGCATTTACATTTAGTTAACTCAAACATGCACACACACACAAACATATACACACACACACATGCACATACATACACACATACATGCATATACACATATGCTATAAGTTTTGCGATCAAATCAAGCAAGCTATTCTTTAGTGTCCATTTGGATTAGGGTTCCGGCGGGTGGGGCGGTAGGACTGCTTAAGTCTTGTATCAGAAGAGACAGACCGGTAAGTGGTAGGAAAGAGGCGTAGGAGTGAGCGAGAGGAGGATGAGGATGAGGATGAGGAGGAGACCTGAGTGTTAAGATTATAAAGTAAAGCAAGATATATTACAACATAATGTCAACACATATGTTTATCTCACAGACTGATAAAAAGGATTTTCTGTTGGCCGATTCCTCACTATTGTTGTCATTGCTGTTGTTGTTTTTGTGTTATCTTGGTGATGTTGTTGTTGTTGTTGTTGCTGTTGTTGTTGCTATTACTATTGTTGTTATTCTTGTTCATGTCAGTGTTGCTTTTGTAGTTGTTGCTGTTGTTGTTATTATTATCATTCTTGGTAATGTTGGTGGTGCTGCTTCCGTTGTTGTTGTTGTTGTTGTTGTTGTTGTTGTTGTTCATAGCTGTTTTTTTGTTTTGTTGTTGGTCTTGTTGGTCTTGTTGTTGGCTTTGTGACTATCATTATTGTTGTTGTTATTTTCGTGGCTGGTGTTATTGTTGTTCCTGTTATTCTTGGTGAACTTGGTGATGCTTTTGTTGTTGTTGTCATTTTTGTTGATTTTGTTGTCGTTGTTGTTGTTGATGTTGCTATAGTTACTACTCTTGTCATCCTAATAGCTGCTGTTATTATCATCGTTATCATTATGGTTCATGTTATTGGATTCTTATGAATATTCTTCATATTTCCGTTGTTATTACAGTTGTTATTTTTGTTGTTGTTGTTGTTGTTGTTACTGGCTGTTGTTATCATTATTATTACAGCTTTCTTAATTATAGTACAGATGGCTGTTGATATTGTTTTCTTATGGCTGTGTGGTTAGGGAGCTTGCTTCCTAGCTACATAGTTTCAGGTTCAGTCCCACTGCATGGCACTTTGGGTGGGTGTCTTACACTATAGCCCCGAGCCGACCGGAGCTTTGTGATTGAATTCGGTAGGTGGAAGTTACTGCCGTGTGTGTATGTGTGCGTATAGCTGCTCAGTGCCTCTCCGAAAGAGAGAGAGGGGATTGTCGTTGTTGTTGTTTCTGTTATCATTATCATGATTATTATGATTGTTATTGTTTTTAGTCTTATTCATGTTGTTGCTGTTATTATTATTATTATTATTATCATCATCATCATCATCATCATCATCATCATCATCATCATCATCATCATCATCACCATCATTATTATCATTATGAAGGCGGTGAGCTGGCAGAATCATTAGCATGCTGGGCGAATTCCTTAGCGGTATTTTGTCTGCTGCTATGTTCTGAGTTCAAATTCTGCTGAGGTCGACTTCGCTTTTCATCCTTTTGAGGTCAATAAATTAAGTACCAGCTGCATACTGGGGTTGATCTAATCGACTGTCCCCTCCCCCAAAATTTCAGGCCTTCTGCCTATAATAGATAGAATTATTATTATTATTGTTATTATTATTATTATTATTATTATTATTATTATTATTATTTTATTATTATTATTATATTATTATTATTATTATTAGTAGTAGTAGTAGTAGTAGTAGTAGTAGTAGTAAAGCAGTAAGCTGGTAGTATTATCAGTACGCTGGTTTTAAAATTTAGCAGCATTTTCTCTGTTCTTATGTTCTGAGTTTGAATTCTGCAAAGGTTGACTTAGCCTTTCATCCTTTGAGGGTCAATGAATTAAGAACCAGTACATGTAACTGACTTAATCCCTCATCCAAAATTTCAGGCCTTGCACCTTTAGTAGAAATTATTTGACACAAGTCCTGCAATTTCAGGGAGGGCGATTGAGTGAATAAGTCAAGCACATTGACTCCAGTGCTCAGCTGGTACTTACTTCAGTGATCCTGAATAGATGAAAGCCAAAGCTGACCTTGGTGGAATTTGAACTCAGAATGTACAGAGGGATAAAATACCACTAAACATTGAAGCTCAGACGTCTGGAAACTGACTTGGTAAACACCTACACAATTATTAACCATCATGCCAACAACCACATTGAGCACCTATTTGAGCTCCATGTGTTTAACACACGTGGGTATGCCTACAAAGTCAGAAAACAGCACAGCTCCCATGACTTTCGGAAACATTTTTTCACACTCAGAGTTGCCGAAGCATGAAACAAACTACCTGCATCAGTTGTTAGTTGCTGAGACATTGCATCCTTTAAAACCTCCATGCTTCCTGAAATTTGCTAACAGTACACCTGATATCCTCTCCCTCCATACACATGCAACATGTATATCATGACTCATATATTGTTCACTTTCCTGACTTTTCCACATAATTCTACGTACTATACATGCACCTTTGATGAGCTGTAGTGCACCTGAACACTATACACAATAATTCCATTATTATTATACTATCTGGCCCCATGGCGTCAAAAATGATGGCTAATTGTAGTATTCTATATATGAATATGGATGGTAAATCAAATTAATACACTTGTCAATGTTATCTAGCAGTTGTCTTTTGAAATGTGATATTGATCATCATTTGTTACTGAAAGAAAGCTGGTTCACATACAAACATTCTCATACTTACGTGTAGTAAGTAACTTGCTTACCCATCAGATGGTTCTGTGTTCAGTCCCACTGCTTGGCACCTTGGGCAAGAGTCTTCTACTATAGCCTCAGGCTGACCAAAGCCTTGTGAGTGGATTTGGTAGATGGAAACTGAAAGAAGCCCGTTGTATATATGTATATATGTGTGTGTGTATGTTTGTGTGTCTGTGTTTGTCCCCCCTGCCCCCAACATCACTTGACAACCGATGCTGGTGTGTTTACATCCCCATAACTTAGTGGTTTGGCTGAAGAGACCGATAGAATAAGTACTAGGCTTACAAAGAATAAGTCCTGGGGTTGATTTGCTCGACTAAAGGCAGTGATCCAGCATGGCCACAGTCAAATGACTGAAACAAGTAAAAGAACAAAGAGCATGCTTCCTTTGTACATGCACGCATATACACACATATACTCACACAGGGTTGAAACGCTGTTTGATTTTTCTTTTCAGCATTGAATTTTCACCATTCCACTTCCATTGCACACACGTACACACACACAACACACACAAACATTCACATACCTCCCTTTTACATACACACACATATACTCACACTATCAGTTTGCCATCACCCCTTCCTTC
>NW_021836937.1:17500-27617 GCF_006345805.1 Octopus sinensis | reverse complement strand
TCCCATATGTTAAAACAACACAAACAGGAATATGAACAAATTCTCACAATTGTGGGAGTATGTGTACCCACAGACACAGACACAGACACACACACACACACACACACATATATATATATATGTATGTTTATGTATGTATGCATGTGTGTATGCACGTATTATTATTATTATTATACATACACACACACATACATATATATATATATATATATATATATGCAAAAAAATGTGTGTGTAAGTGTATACGTGAATGTGTTTGTGTATAAACATACCTATCATTTTTTCTCAATTTCAGATAATAGCAATTCTATGCCTTTTCAAATCTATAACAATGATGTTTTAAAAATGTGTGTATACACACACACACACATACATATATATATGTATATATATATATATATATATATATAATATATATATATATATATATATATAATATATATATATAATATATATATATATATATATTATATATATAATATTTATATATATATATATATCACTCTGATCACCATGACCGACCAAGCTATCAGATGTCGTTACAAATCGCTGGTCACAATGCGCTTCGCATAGTGTTAGCCTTCAAATGACGCCACCCCGCTGGCTAAGCGAGCAGAAGAAAGAGTGAGATAAATTTGTGGTGAAAGATTACACCAGGATCGCCACCACCCCCTGCGGGAGCCTCGTGGAGCTTTTGGTGTTTTCGCTCAATAAACACTCACAACGCCCGGTCTAGAATAGAAACCGCGTCACTACAACACGAGTCCGCTGCCCTAAACACTGGGCCATTGCTCCTCCATATGTATATATATATATATGTTATATATATATATATATATATAATATATATATATATATATATATATATATATATATACATATATATATATATATATATATTATATATATATATATATATATATATATATACATATATAATAAATTTCTTGATAAATAATGATATTTCTTAGCCTTAATTAGCTCCCTATTTGTTGTTTTATGTAATAGTATTCTAAATATAGCAGGTGATTTGTAGTACTTATTATATTAGTTTATTTTAGTTATTTAGGTTCTGTTTTTAATTATAGTTAGATTATATATAGTTGTTCATTTTATTACTAAATATTTTATTACTAAATATATTTTTAATAAATATTTAATGATTTATTGAATATAGAGCCTGGTAAGTTACAATTTTATTTATTTTATATATTTTGTTATATTTCTGTTATAATTTCGTTAAATTATAATTTTGTTATATTAATCTATTTGTATGTAATTTCTTTATATTTGAAATAGATTTATTTAGTTGTTTATTTAATCTATTTTATTTAATATAGAAGTATAGATTAGTAGATTAATTATTTAGATTAAACTTAATGTTTACCTCTATTTTTGTATTGTAGTATGAATATAGACTTTTATATACGTATTTATTATATGATATATGTGGTTGTGTGTGTATGTATACATGTGTATATGTTGATGTGCGTGTATATATATATGTATATGTATATACATTTATTTATGTGTGTGTGTGTGTGGGTGGGTGTATATAGGTGTATGTGTATATACTAACTATTGTATGTACATACATGTATGTATGTGTGTGCATATGTGCATGTGTGTATGTGTGTGTATATATGTGTGTATAAATGTATATATATGTATGTGTGTATGTATGTGTATATGTATATGTATATGTATGTATATATATATATATATATATATGTATATATATATATACATATATACATATATACATATAGGGGTACTATATAAAATTTTGTTTTATATATTTATTAATCATATAAGATTTTTAGAGTATATTTAATAATTAGTGGTTTTTAATCATTTAAATTATTTAATTTATTTTGTATTAAGTATTATTTATCATAGTTATTTTATTAATAAATATTATAGTATAGAGAGATTTTATTCTTTATTTGTGACTTCATTCTATTTAAACTGATAAACCATTAATATTCCCATTCACAATCTCATTGATAAAGCGTATGTTCCTCACGCTTAATGAATTCTTCAACAATTTATTCTTTTTTTGCTAATAACGTAATTCCACGAGTATTCTTATAAACGCTATAAAGACGTTTTCCGATTCAAAATTTTAGTTCATTACTAAACCTCACTAAGATAAGTATTTATTTATATTTAAGATCTTCAAATTGTAAATTTTAATATTGTATAAGTCTTTGGTGTAATAATATTTTCCTTATGTAAATATCGTTGTTTATGTAATGATCTAATTATCGTAATTTTCTATATTATTAGATATTAAATTTAAGTTTATTCGTAAGATACTACTTAGCGATAGATTTTGATAGCAAGTATACGAGGTGTATAAAGTTAGGCTTTTGTATATACATGTTTTAATAGTATTAATTGTAGTTTTAAATTTCTTATAATTAAATTAGATAAACTTTGATAAACTTAGATATGTTTCGACTAAAGATTGGTCCAGGCCATGTCTAATTTAATAGCATAACTTAGTTATTGTTTTTTTAAATTGATATTCGCTAGTTATTCCCATTGATAATTATATTTATAGTATTTATAGTATTTATTCGATACTATATTACTACGAATTGATTATTTCTATAAGTATTTTACATAAGATTTCCGAAAGTTCGTTTAAGTTTGTTTATTTGTATTTTGAAATTAGCTATTTCATCTTTAAATATGAAAAATTAATTTATTAGGTTTTTATTATTTGTGCGTATATATTTATTTATAGAGATTATTTTAGATCTTAATTATAATATTTATATACATTTATATATTTTCATTGATCATTTATATATATTAGTCATTTTTAAATATTTCTGTAATTAGATATAGATTAATACCGATATTAGATTATTGGTGGGTTTCCTACCTTATAAATTAAAATTAATATTTAACATTATAGTCGATTTTGATATAATCATAATTGTTAAGTTTTATGTTTCTAGTTTGATAATAGAGTTTATTATAAGAAAAATTATTATATTATTTATATCTTAAAAATATTGTTTAAATATTTCTGATTATTTTTTAGATATTTCAATTAACCTGAAGATTGACTGTAACCATAACTCGAATTATTAATTGAATCATATATAATCAATATCTATAAATCTGAAATGCGAAAAGTTTGTTTGTCTGGTTTTGGGTTAATCTATATATATATATGTGTGTGTGTGTGTGTGTGTGTATCCATATATATATATATATATTATATATATATATTATATATATATATAATTTGTATACATTTGTATATATAATGTGTGCATTATGTAGTCGGTTGAGCTGAAAATATGCACACCTATGTTAAAAGTGCTGGCGAGTTTGCAAGGCAACTATTTTTTTCCTCAAAATTCATCATCTTATAAAATGTGTCCCAAGTAGACCCGAATGAAATCGGGTTATATTAACCAAAATGTGAAAAGGGGTCTAAATGGGTCTGGAAGGGGATTAAAATTTACAGGACGGGGTGTTTAGGAATTCTGTTACATTAAGCTAAAAAATTTGCGACAGCCTTTAAATCGTCAACGTGTTGCCGTCAATGATGAAGAAGTTTTGAATGCTTGCCATGGTAGTCTACTGCCGTGAGAAAGAATCACTTCAAAACTTGGTGTTTAGGAATTTTCTTTTACATCAAGTTCAAAATTTTGCGCCAGCCGTTCAACTGCCACTACGTTGCTGTCCGTCGTTAAGAAATGCCAGCCATGGTAACTCTACTATCCTCAGATTCTATCCCTTCAAACTTTGGTTTCCAATATTTTATTATTGGTATTCAGCTCGCAAGTTCGTCTGTCCCTTTTAAATGTTAGCGTTTTGCTGTCTACCTTGAAGTAGACCTTTCCGTTGCCACTGCCTGATATTTATGATTGATCTTTTAAAATATTTTCTTTCTCTATTTACTCAAGATCTTTTGTTGTTTATAAATGGGAGAGAGATAGATAAAGATAGAGAGTAAGAGAAAGCGAGGGAGCGTCCGAGAGAAATGAAGAGTAAGAGAGTGGGAAAGTGAGAGAGAAAGAGAGAGAATCAAAGAGGGAGAATGTGGTGATAAAAAGCAGAAAGGAAGCAACAGAAAGTAACAACTACACTCTTACCCGCTCGTAGAGCGGGTCACCTTATGCTAGTATACATATATATATACTAGCTTAAAAGCTGACGGTTTTAAGCTAGCTCGTGTGGAGGACTCTTCATTGGGTTTTGAGCCCAATAATGACACTTCGCGCATTGAGTACATATTAAGTTTTACTAAACTTAAACAATATTTTTCAGGTAATGAACGCTTTTCTTCAGAGCAATGATACAATTTGTCGACTTGGAACTTATTGCAAAGCTGCATGATAAACAACATTCGGGATCAGGGCAACGAGCTTGTTTCCATCACCTACTCGTGAACACCAACTTACAAGGGGCTAAACACAGAGAGGACAAACAAGGACAGACAAACAGATTAAGTCGATTACATCGACTCCAGAGCGTAACTGGTACTTATTTAATCGACCCGGAAAGGATAAAAGGCAAAGTCGACCTCGGCGGAATTTGGACTCAGAACGTAGCGGCAGACGAAATACCTATTTCTTTACTACCCACAAGGGGGTAAACACAGAGAGGACGAACAAGGACAGACAAACAGATTAAGTCGATTATATCAACCCCAGTGCGTAAATGGTATTTATTTAATCGACCCGGAAAGGATGAAAGTCAAAGTCGATCTCGACGGAATTTGAACTCAGAACGTAGCGGCAGACGAAATATTGCTAAGCATCTCGCCCGGCGTGCTAACGTTTCTGCCAGCTCGACGCCTTAGACACATAGAATATTAGCATAACTTACCTTTCAAATGTTCAACGATAATTCTTCGGGCGCCACTTAATTTAAAGAAAATTTGATTTACATAGGGCCTTACTTTTCGTATAAAGAATTATTTGTCGTAGCTGGTACTTATCTAAACCCCTGCTCGTAGTTTAAAGGAAAATTGTATCTATTTTCACTAAACACTATTTTAAAGTGCGATGTTTTTGGTTTGGAATTGCTCTAAATGTTCGAAATTTAGCATCTTTTAATATTTTTAAGGTAATAATAAAATCAGTCGAATCTATTTTCAGGCAGTCGGAGTGCACTAAGTTTCCATAGATCCGACGGCATGACAGTAGGTCTGACAAATTTTCATTAATATCTGAAAAAAGTTTCCAACGTTTTTATGGTAGATCATTTTGAGAGGTAATTCAACGTGTTATCGTTAATTACTTGATACCTTCATAATATATACAGAAGGATTTTTTCAAAGTGTTTATTATGGAAATTACCTTTGGAAATAGTTATAATATTTAGAGAAATATTTTTTCAAAATTTTAGGATGAAGAAAAAAACCAAGAATGGCGAATGGTATAAGAGACATTGAAGAGTGAGAGAGAGGTAAGCCATGAGGAACAGTAGAAGTGTCATTGAATAGTGAGAGGGGTAGAGCATGAGGAACAGTAGAAGTGATATTGAATAGGGAGAGAGCGGTAAGCAAGAGGAATAGTAGAAGTGTCATTGAATAATGAGAGAGGAGTAAGGCATGAGGAATAGTAGAAGTGTCATTGAATAGTCAGAGAGGAGTAAGGCATGAGGAATAGTAGAAGTGTCATTGAATAGTGAGAGAGGGGTAAGCATGAGGAATAGTAGAAGTGTCATTGAATAGTGAGAGAGGGGTAAAGCATGAGGAATAGTAGAAGTGATATTTCAATAATGAGAGAGGGGTAAGCTTGAGGAAAAGTAGAAGTGATATTTCAATAATGAGAGAGGGGTAAGCATGAGTAAAAGTAGAAGAGTCATTGAATAGTGAGAGAGGGGTAAAGCAAGAGGAACCGTAGCAGTGTCATTGAATAATGAGAGGGGTAAGCATGAGTAAAAGTAGAAGAGTCATTGAATAATGAGAGAGGGGTAAGGCATGAGGAATAGTAGAAGTGTCATTGAATAGGGAGAGAGGAATAAGGCATGAGGAACAGTAGAAGTGATATTTCAATAATGAGAGAGGGGTAAGCATGAGTAAAAGTAGAAGAGTCATTGAATAATGAGAGAGGGGTAAGCATGAGGAACAGTAGAAGTGTCATTGAATAGGGAGAGAGGAATAAGGCATGAGGAACAGTAGAAGTGATATTTCAATAATGAGAGAGGGGTAAGCATGAGTAAAAGTAGAAGAGTCATTGAATAATGAGAGAGGGGTAAGCATGAGGAACAGTAGAAGTGTCATTGAATAGGGAGAGAGGAATAAGGCATGAGGAACAGTAGAAGTGATATTTCAATAATGAGAGACGAGTAAGGCATGAGGAATAGTAGAAGTGTCATTGAATAGGGAGAAAGGGGTTCGGAGGAATAAAGTTGAAAATGTGTAACACACTGACACACTGACATTCGCTTTCACATTTATTATTCTAGATATGTGTATGTGTGTATGTGTGTGTGTGTGTGTGTATGTGTATGTATACACACAATAATCTATAATACATTAAGCATGATCTTGAATCTTGCTTGCTTGCTTGCTTGCAGTGTTACCCAGCCAAATCGTCGCATAATTCGAAAATACTATGAATTAAGGTTCCCTGAAATGTGAATACAAACGAAATAAAACAAACTTCACGTAAATACGTAAATCGGACAACTGTTTGTTGAGATATTAGTGGTTTTCAGGGTATAAATACCCTAAACGGTGCATAGTGGGAAAATACTCCGAAAATAATTTAACCGTGAAAAAGAAGAAACTCTAACCACTCGATTAGACACAGTGACCTGACAACGAAAATCTATGAGCTGTTTTTTACAGTAAATGTTTCTATTTTCGCTTTTGTTAAACATAATATTTTAAGAATTTAGCAACATTCCTAAATAAATGCGATTTCAAAAATGTAAGTTGTTTGTACAGTGAATATTTATGTTTTAGCTTTCTTTAAACAGACAATATTTTGACGTTTTTATTAAATCTTTATTCTTTTGTTATTTTCTTTGATGTTCTGTCCTCTCTGTGGGAACCTCTTCTCATTCTATTAATCTAATAACACTCCCATTCTTCATGTCCTGCAGTAATTATTCAGACTTCCATTTTCACCATGTCACAATGACCTGTACAGACACATTCACTTTAATAGACAAGTATATATTATATATATATATATATATATATATATATATATATTATATATATATATATATAATATATCCATGTATATATCCGAAAAGTATCGAAACGTCCCGCTAAAAACAACACTGATGGAGATCTAAAAAAGGCTGCAGAATCGTATGTGAGGGAGAAAGCAGACAAAGAAGCGTGGCTTATAAAAAACCCAAGTCAAACCCAAAGGCCTTCTTTCATTGCGCGAAAGAAACAGCCACAGTACACTACAGGATAGGACCCCTCCTCCAAAAGGATGGCTCCCTCACAGTCCAACTAAGATCTGTGAGATACTGAATGACCTGTTCAAAAGTGTCTACTAGTCCTGACGGTTTCCCAGCAATCTTCCTCAAATCGTGTAAGCATGCCCTGCCAAAACCGCGCCAGATTCTCTTCCAAAGCTTTCTTACAAATGGCAAACTGCCAAGCAAGCTGAAGGAGGGAATAATATGCCCAATACATAAAGGGGGAAGTAGAGCAGATGCCAAAAACTATAGGCCTATCTCTCTGACTTCACACATCAGCAAAGTCATGGAACGGATAGTCAAAGTGAAACTAATTGCATTCCTTGAAGAAAATAACTTGCTGAGTGATACCCAGCATGGTTTCCGGCCAGGCAGGAGCTGCCTGACCCAGCGATTACAACATTTCGACTGGGTGTTGAGGCAGTTACTCAACAAATCAAATGTGGACGTAATATACCTTGATTTTGCAAAAGCTTGTGACAAGGTGGATCATGGTATGATATGCCACAAACTACGTGACCTCGGCATAGCTGGAAAACTTGGAGAGTGGTTACATGACTTCCTGAAAGATAGGAGTCAGGCAGTAGTAGCTAATGGAGCCACCTCTATGAATACACAAATAGTGAGCGGTGTTCCACTGGGCACTGTCTTGGGACCATTGCTTTTTATAGTGGCCCTCTCAGATATGCCCTCAAATGCCCGGAGAGCCATCTTTGTAAGCTATACAGATGATACAAAAGTCTCGCAGAAAATACAGAACCCCAGCGATGTTGCACACCTGCAGCAGGAGTTGGACTCAATCTACAGATGGGCTGAGGATAATAATATGCTGTTTAATGCTGAAAAGTTCCAAGACTTACTAGCATCCAAAACTGAATATGAAACTTACAGGGTACACCGGTCCGCAGGGAATTTCAATCCCAGGGCCTAAGTCAGTGAGGGACCTGGGTATCGACATGAGTGATGATACCTCTTTCCAAGTGCACATTACCAGGATGGCGACAAAGTGCAGACGACTGACTGGATGGATCCTATGAACATTCAGAACCAGAGATAAGGAAACCATGATGGTCCTCTGGCGGACATTCGTCATCAGCCGCCTGGATTACTGCTCACAGCTATGGTCACCCACCAGTGTGAAATTAACAGCGGACCTTGAAGCAATCCAGAGACGATTCACAAAGAAGATCGTCTTTTTCCAACAGCTGAGCTACTGGGAATGGTTGAAACTGCTAAGACTCTTCTCCCTGGAGAGAAGACGGGAGAGGTATGCAGTAATATATATCTGGAAGATCCTGGAAGGAATTGTGCCAAATTTTGGCATTGAAAGCTACCCAATGCTAGAACGGGACGACACTGCATAGTGCCAAAGATCCCAGCAATGCCATCACGCTTCAGGTCCAGCTACTGCAACAGCCTGGGTTTCAAGCTTTTTAATATTCTCCCAAAGAGTCTGAGGAACTTGCACAAAGTAGACGTGGCGGTTTTTAAATCCAAACTGCACCTCTTCCTATCGAGAGTCCCAGATGAACCTACCTCACGGCAAGAGTTGCAAATGAGGGTAGATATATCAAACTCCATTCTTCACCAAGTGCCACATATTAGACGAGGTTCTTCGTAATAACAATGTAGCACAAAACGGCGGTGCATCAGCATGGCCGCAGTTCTGAGCTGAAACTAGAGAGAAAAATATATATATATATATTATATGTATAATATATATATGTATATTTGTATATATATGTATGTGTATATATTTATACACACACACATACACACACACACACACATGTATATATATATTTATACACACACACACACTTATATAAATATATATATATATATATATATATATAGTTTGTATTTGCATTTGGTTTGCAAGATTCTTGATGTGAATTCGTGTGCTGAAAGAAATAGAATTGAACCTTGCGATGGGCATTTTGTCGGTAATAATAAACACACACACTGGTTCGGTTCTTCATTGTTATTGTTAGATAATGGTTAGTTACTCCGTTAACCAGTTTATCAACCAGCCGTTTTCTACTAGGTTTTCAAACTCATATGTTAAATACTTTGGTCAAACATTTCAGGACCGAACCTGTGCGCGTATTTATTATTACCGGTATAACACCCCTCCCAAGCTTCAATAGCATCCATATAATATACATATATATATATACTAAGCAATAAAGGGTTTAGCAACGAATTGCCTTACCACATACCGAATTTAGAAATAGCAGTCAAAGAGTTATAGCTATTCTTCTTACTAAAAAAGGGAGATCTCAGTAAAAACAGCAATTGGAAGGCAGACACAAACAGGTAAGAGAGAATGAATTGACGGCAATCTATCATACATTTTTAAGTTATCTACGGACGTACGTTTCGAAATCAAGTTTTTAGGAAAGCATAAGAATTAATATTAAATATAAATAATTCTATCTTACCGAAACTTCCTTTCTCTTCAGCGTAGAATACTATAATCATAAATGATTATATATTGAATTTTGAGATACTAGAAGGCACCAACTCAACTCAGTATCAGAGCGAGCTAGAATCCGCAACCAGTATACCAAATTCAATGTGTGAATGAAACGATTGTGTCACCAGCCCCTTCCCACCCGCGTGTAGCCAAAACAAGATGCTGTGGTCATCTACTGAGATAAAATATGGTTATCCGTAATAATGAAGGGTGAAATTAATT
>NW_021836937.1:0-12500 GCF_006345805.1 Octopus sinensis | reverse complement strand
ACAACATGTGGATAACATCCGCCTTAACATCCGAAATGGAGGACTTAAATCCTAGATCCTAGATATCGGTGTTTTCGAAAACAAGGACTGGCTGGGAAAGAGAATGGAGTTCCTCTTCCACATAAGTCAAGATGACATCAAAAAATTCCCACCCACGTACATCTTGAGGATGGCCGCAAGTTGTACGTAGTAGTCGAGGGCAGAAGGCCACGATGCTATACATGTGGGAGTGAGCACACCTCAAAAGGAGTACAAATCTGCCGCTAAATTACAACAACACAACAGCCACAGGAAAAAAACCACAAAAGCCAGCATTATTGCCCACACCACAATATGGACGGCTAGTCAAGAAGCTGTATGCAGAAATGCATGAAAAACAACAAAGAACAAGCCAACCCAACCAAACAACACCAACACCAGCGCCAAGAACAGAATCATCACCACCAACAACAACTCTAAACCAATTCCAACACCGAGAATAACAACGAAGAAGACAAGCACCAAGGATGTTGGAGAGACAATAACCACAAACAAACCCCCCAGCAACCACCCTCCCCGCGCACCACAACAATATCTACAACGCCGCACAAACAGACCCAGACGCTTTACCCTACCCCCCTGCTGATTCGTCAGACTTTTCATCTAACGATGAAAGTTCGACAGAATGGCAATAGCCACCGGGGTAAAAGAAAAAGATTTAAAAACAAACAAACAAGAAAACGCGCCAAAGCAGGGAGATACCTGAACCCTGAAAGCTCCAACATACAACACAAACAAGCACCAACATACACCACAAAAACACCACAATGCTATCAGCGATAGGACACCAAAGACTCCAAACTAATGGAGTACATCACAGGCTACACAAACATCTGTGAAGATGACTTTAAAAAATACAACCATCCACGCACTACACCACCAAACACATCAAAATCTACACATCACACAACACAAGACCACAAACTGAAAGCCCTCTTCCCAAATGCTGTAGGGGTTTTCCAAAAATTCTCTCCCAAAAACTTTATAAAAACCTCCTCGAAGACACATCAAAGAACGAGGAAGCCAAACTTTCGACACAAGTAATAACTCTCTGTACTTTCCTTTTGTGTTTTAAAGCACACACCCCAATAAAATCATGGTCAAGATTGGTTGTGTGAATGCGCGTGGCTTGGGGTCTCCTTGGAAACAAGGATACCTCCTAAATGACATCAGTTACATGATTTGGAAATCATAGCCATAAGTGAGACCAGACCCACGAGCCACGGGCCCTAAAGTCCATGTTTGGCGGACAGTTTAACATTTATTTCGCTCCCTGTCTGCCGAGGATGGGCGGTAGTGGCACCGCGGTACTTTTTCACAAGAGCCTGGATCTCGAAGTCAAGACGATATTCGTAGACACCGGACGGTAGACTGATCGTTCTGGATGTCGACGGCAGCAATGGGTGCGCTTTTCGACTCGTATCAGTTCACGCACCCGCACTGCCTTAACAGGTCGGCCCGGATTTCTTTCGACTCTAGAAGTTTCCTGGGAACGTCTCGTCCTTTACTTTTTTGGGGATTTGGAATGCTACCTTGGACACACATCTAGACTATGTGGGGAGAGACACAAACAGAAGGGGATGCAAATGCCTCAGAGACCTGCTCAGGACGATTCCAACTGTCTGACAGGTACCGACTCGACCACCCAAATGCACCAACGTGGACATGGAGCAACCGCAGTGGGTCGTCGAGATCGTATCTAGATAGGATACTGTGTAGGACAGTAGACAAGGATAACTTAGGATGTCCACAATTCCACACAGTCAGCTACACGGATCACAAATTGGTGACGTGTACGCTAGACTTAGATAAGGCACATAGACAGGGTCCTGGGTACTGGAAACTGGAACGCATCATTCCCGTCCAGACAAGTTTTCAGAGACAGAATCAACACGTTAGGAAAAAGGGCTTTAACGGGAGCCATTGTCAACAACAAATGGCGGCGCCCTCAAGAGAGCAGTAAAAGCGGAAGAAATTAGATATAGCAAGGCACTAGCCGTAGATAGAAATAGAGTAGAGGGTGAGTTAGTTAAGAAGTTAGAAGAGGCAATTAAGAAGTGGTATCACATCCGCGTTTTAGCGGCGAGGTTGGCCTTGAACAACACTTCAACGCCAAAACACGAAGGGTGTGCTTTCAGGGCTAGGATGCGTGCTCTAAGGATGGAAGGTGTGGAGCCGCGAGGGAGGCCCGGTGGCGGAGGCGCAGCAGGGCAACAAAGCCACCATTCGGTCTCTGGTAGATGAACAGGGGCGCGAATTGCTCGAGCCCAGCAAGATGTGCGAGACATTTCAGCGGCACTTTGCCCGACTGTACGGGACGAGTGGTGAGCGTGAACGCAGAGTGGACTTCAGTGCCTACCTGCACAGCCTACCACGACTCTCGGCAAGAGGGCAGAGTTGCTGCGAAGGTGCCATCACGGCGGCGGATGTGCAGGACGCGATGGCAGAATGCTCGAGAGACAAATCGCCGGCTTGGATGGTCTGCCCTACGAGTTTTACAATTGTATGCCAGACTTGTTTGGAGACGTCTTGGCAGCGGTATACTGCAACTGGCAGCAAAACGGGAGCATACCCGGTTTTGTGAGTCGAGGAGCTGTAACTCTGCTGAAGAAAGATCCAAACAAGGGGAACATTATAGATAACTTTAGACCAATCACTCTGCTCAATGCAGACCTGAAAATTTTGACAAAGGTGTTAGCCAAGAGGTTAGCGCTTGTCATCGAGAAACTGGTCGACAACGCACAAACGTGCGCCGTGCCGGGCCGGAGCATCCATGACAACCTCCATCTGATGCGCTACATCATTGACAGGGTAGTTAACGAACCTGGCATGGGTGGGGCCCTGATCAACTTGGATCAATCGAAAGCCTTCGATAGGGTAGACCATCGATACTTGGAGGCAGTCCTGAGAACGGCTGGTTTCGGTCCCGTCTTCCGCGGCTGGATAGCTGCCTTGTACAGAGGCATCCGTTCGGTAATTCGCATAAATGGACATCTATCGAGACCTTTCGACATTGCACGTTCGGTCCGTCAGGGATGCCCCCTCTCGGCGCTTCTATACGTATTGACACTTGAGCCACTACTGCGGAAGCTGGCGACTCTGAGGGGCATCCTGTGAGAATTAGGATGCGGGACGAGCGTGTCTGCATACGCGGACGACGTCACCGTCATAGTGTCAAGCCACGCGCACATCGAGCGGGTCGGCGAAACACTGAAAGACTACGAAGCGGTGACAGGAGCAAAAATCAACCGGGAAAAGTCAGTGGGCTTGCGGCTCGGCACCTGGAGAAGCAAACCCATGCCATCCACCAGTAACTCCGTCGTGGGACGCTGGACAGACGGCCCGGTTAAGTTGCTCGGGGTCTGGTTCGGTCCGGACCTCCAAATGGAGAAAAACTGGAACGAGATAACGAGTAGGGTGGTCACTCTCGCCCAGCAATGGGCCGAGAGGAAACTGTCCCTAATAGGTCGGGCGGAGGTGGCGAACGCGTACATTGCATACATCATCTACTACCGCCTGACCGTCTTACCTTGTCCCGACCCTACCATCACCAAACTAGAACGCATTCTCTTCCGCTTCTTGTGGAAAAGATGCGTCCCGATGGTTAGGCGATCCATTTGCTGTCAACACCCGTTAAAAGGAGGGCTGGGCATGCCGTGGTTGATGATGCGCAGACACGCGCTGAGACTGCGACATCTCTGGCTCTATGTAGACGACGGTGAACAGGTGTGGTCACCGTTTGTGAGGCACGCTTTCCCGCAGCTCGTCTCCATGACCGAACTGCAGTCGTGGATCAAAAAGAGGCCCGAGGAAGGCGAATGGCACCGCGAGTGTCGCGTTGCTCTCAAGCAAACTCTGCTGTCCCGGGTCGACCTTGAGTGACTTCAACACAACAAAGCATTCTATAGGGGATTAGTGGAGGGGAGGTACGACGACGATCTCGGGGCGAACCTGGACGTCGACGAGGAATACCTGACCCGCGTGTTTCAAACGACTTTCGGCCGGGACCTATGGATAACTTCCAGAGATCCCTGGCCTGGCGGTGCTACCGAGAAGCGCTACCCGTTCGGAATAAGCTCTATAGGCATGGCTCGAGAAACACGGGGCCGACCTGCCCGAGATGCGGGCAGAGCGACGAAACCGTTCTGCACGCAATCGTGCAATGTCCAGCAATTTCCGACTTGTGGACTTATGTCGAACGACTGTTGTCACGTGTGGGACGTGTCGGTTTATCAGCCGAGTCTATCGTTAATATCGTCACGCCTCCTTCCTTCAAACGGGTAGGAAGAGCTATTTTTATCATACTTGTGGCTATGGCGAAAGAATGTATCTGGTGGACGCGCCTGAAAGGATTAGAGACAAACACTTTCCTCTCTGGTCAATCTCTCATCAACTTCTTCAAGTATCACTTGAAGAGGAAAGTGAGAGTAGAGAGGCAAGTGTTGTCTAGTGAATGTTTTAAAAAAAGATGGGTGAATGTAGCAAGGATGGCACGTATGAATGACGAAGCCACCTTGACTATGATTCTATGAACCGTAAAAATTAATACAGAGAGTTGCTTATTTGCAAAAAAAAAAAAAATATAACATGTGACTTTATTGACTGAGGTTACCTTGGTCTTTTCCGTAGGCTTTTCTTTCCACGGGTAAACCTCACCTGTCCTCCCCTTTACACTTAATATTGACATTTGTGTGATAACGATCCATACTGATCAAAATTTTTTTTCCTCTTCCCTCCTTTTTTTTTTTTAAACCCCCCCTTTTTTTGTCCTCTTTCTTTCCTTTTACGATCCCTTATGTTCGAAAACCACCACCACCTTTTTTTTTTTGTTTTACCCCCAAAAGAAAAGCTCTACCTTGTAATTTGTTCTATCTGTGTGCAGCCTTGTGTGGCTAATAAAGAAACATATCTATCTACCTATCTATCTATCTACCTATCTATCTATATCTATCTATCTATCTATCTATCTATCTATCTATCTATCTATCTATCTATCTATCTATCTATCTATCTATCTATCTATCTATCTATTTATCTATCTATCTAGCCCTGCGTGCGTTCACGCAAACACGCGTGTGTATTGCTCTTTTCCTTGTTACAAACGTTAAACTATATTCTGGGCGTGGTTGTGCTGCTATTTCTAGTATCTTATTAGTCCTCAAAAATGTTTTATGTTCTTTACATACTGTGGGTAAGAGAGGGAGAGAGAGAGAGAGCCTATATGCATGTCGGAGTGCTGCGGCAATAAGTGTTTCACAGAGGGTTATGCGTTTCTCTCTCTCTCTCTCTCTCTCTCTCTCTCCTCTTCTCTCTCTCTCTATCTATCTATCTATCTATTTATCTACCTACCTACCTATCTATCTGCCTATCTATCTATCTATCTATCTATCTATCTATCTATCTATCTATCTATCTATCTATCTACCTACCTACCTATCTATCTACCTATCTATCTATATATCTATCTATCTATCTATCTATCTATCTATCTATCTATCTACCTACCTATCTATCTATCTACCTATCTATCTATCTATCTATCTAACTATCCATCTATCTATCTATCTATCTATCTATCTATCTATTATCTATCTATCTATCTCTAATTGTTCAACTACTCTATTTCCTCTCCTTTTTTCTTACCACAGAACGTACTCTGTACACTCCCTGTGAAATATCTAAATTCTGTCAATGTTGTTTAATGCAGTCATTGTTCGTATCGTGAGAGCTGCACCAGAAAACAATATTACCTATAGCATATACGTTTGTTCCAAATATCACCCTCACATATATTCAATCTCATCTATTGTGTGACCAACAACAAAACATTTTCAAAGAAGAATCAAAGTAAGGATGGTCCTAACCTGACGAATGTTTGTCGGCTCTTTCTAGAAAAGTGAACATCTTCAAGGTTTTGATGTATAAAACAGATTTTGATGCTTACAGTATATTACTTTTTTGTTATATAAACTTGTTTCAATAGTTTATATATTTCTGTTGTATAAAATACTATAAGTTGGTACATATAGTGTGTTAGCTATTGCCTACTTAATACTAGATTAAGTATTTAAAAGCGTCCAATGTCCCTAAATCTAAATGTTTTCTGGTGCAGCTCTCACGATACGAACAATGACTGCATTAAACAACATTGACAGAATTTAGATATTTCACAGGGAGTGTACAGAGTACGTTCTGTGGTAAGAAAAAAGGAGAGGAAATAGAGTAGTTGAACAATTAGATAGATAGATAGATAGATAGATAGATAGATAGATAGATAGATAGATAGATAGATAGATAGATAGATAGATAGATAGATAGATAGATAGATAGATAGATAGATAGATAGATGGATGGATAGTTAGATAGATAGATAGATAGATAAGTTTCTTTATTGGCCACACAGGGCTGCACACAAATGGGACAAGTTACAAGGTAGAGCTTTTCTTTTGGGGGATGAAAAAAACAAAAAACAAAAGAAACAAAAGAAAAGGTGGCGTAGGTTTTCGATTAAAAGGGATCGTAAAAGGGAAAAAGAAGAACAAAACAAATAAAATTAAAAAATAAATAAATAAATTAAAATAAATAAATAAAAAGAAGAAAAGGAAAAGGAACAAAAGAAAAGAGAAATGAAAAAAGAAGAAAAAAGGGGGGAAAAAGGGGAAGAGGAAAAAAACGATCAATAGGGATCGTGTATCACGTGTGTTATGATATATGGTGTAAAGGGAAAGCAAGTAAGCTTTATCCGTGGGAAGAAAGCCTACGAAAAAGACCACGGTAACCTTGGTCAATATTGTTATATGTTACCACATTTGTTTGCAAGTGGGTAACCCTCTGTTTTCAATTTCTGGTTCATAGGATTATGCTCAAGGTGGCTTCGTCATTCATACGTGCCATTCTTGCTACATTCACCCATCTTTTTTTAAAACATTCGCTAGACAAAACTTGCCTCTCTACTCTCACTTTCCTTTTCAAGTGGTACTTGAAGAAGTTGATGAGAGATTGACCAGAGAGGAAAGTGTTTGTCTCCAATCCTTTCAGACGCGTCCACCAGATACATTCTTTCGCCATAGCCACAAGGATGATGAAAATAGCTCTTCCTTCCCGTTTGAAGGAAGGAGGCGTGACGATATTAACGATAGACTCGGCTGATAAACCGACACGTCCCACACGTGACAGCAGTTGTTCAACATAAGCCCACAGGTCGGAAATTGTTGGACACTGCACGAGTGCGTGCAGAACGGTTTCGTCGCTCTGACCGCATCTCGGGCAGGTCGGCCCCGTGTTTCTCGAGCCATGTCTGTAGAGCTTATCCCGAACGGGTAGCGCTTCTCGGTAGCACTGCCAGGCCAGGGATCTCTGGAAGTTGTCCATGGGCCCTGGCCCGAAAATCGTCCTGAACAGGCGGGTCAGGTACTCCTCGTCGACGTCCAGGTTCGCCCCGAGATCGTCGTCGTACCTCCCCTCCACTAATCCCCTATAGAATGCTTTGGTTGTAATGAAGTCACTCAAGGTCGACCCAGGACAGCAGAGTTGCTTGAGAGCAACGCGACTCTCGCGGTGCCATTCGCCCTTCCTCGGCCTCTTTTTGATCCACGACTGCAGTTCGGTCATGGAGACGGGTGTTGACAGCAAATGGATCGCCTGACCATAGATGTATGTATGTATGTATGTATGTATGTATGTATGTATGTATGTATGTATGTATGTATGTATGTATGTCTAGCACGTGGCTAGACATTATGACGGTGACGTCGTCCGCGTATGCAGACACGCTCGTCCCGCATCCCAGTTCTCGCGGGATGCCCCTCAGAGTTGCCAGCTTCCGCAATAGTGGCTCGAGAGTCAATACGTATAGAAGCGCCGAGAGGGGGCATCCCTGACAGACCGAACGTGCGATGTCGAAAGGTCTCGATAGATGTCCATTTACGCGAATTACCGAACGGATGCCTCTGTAAAAAGCGGCTATCCAACTGCGAAAGACGGGACCGAAGCCAGCCGCTCAGAGGACCGCCTCCAAGTATCGATGGTCTGCCCTATCGAAAGCATTCGATTGATCCAAATTGATCAGCGCCCCACCCATGCCAGGTTCGTTAACTACCCTGTCAATGATGTAGCGCATCAGGTGGAGGTTGTCAAGGATGGTCCGGCCGGGCACGGTGCACGTTCGCGCCTTGTCGACCAGTTTCTCGATGACAAGCGCCAACCTCTTGGCTAACACCTTATAGATAGATAGATAGATAGATAGATAGATAGATAGATAGATAGATAGATAGATAGATAGATAGATAGATAGATAGATAGATAGATAGATAGATAGACAGATATGTTTCTTTATTAGCCATACAGGGCTGCACACAGACTTGACAACTTACAAGGTAGAGCTTAACTTTTTGGGGATAGAAAAAAGGGGGTTTGGTTTTCGATCAAAACGGATCGTAAAAAGAAAGAAAGAGGGAAGCAAAAAAAGGCGGGGGATAAAAAGAAAAAGAAAAAATCTATCAATAGGGATCGTTGTCACAGAAATGTCAATATAAAGTGTAAAAGGGAGGACAGGTAAAGTTTACCCGTGGAAAGAAAGGCTTACGTGGAAAGAAAGACCACGGTAACCTCGGTCAATGAAGTCACATTTATAATTTTTTACAAATAAGCAACTTTCTGTATTAATTTTTACGGTTCATAGGATCATGGTCAAGGTGGCTTCGTCATTCATACGTGCCATCCTTGCTACATTCACCCATCTTTTTTTAAAATATTTACTAGACAAAACTTGCCTCTCTACTCTCCTTTTCAAGTGGTACTTGAAGAAGTTGATGAGAGATTGACCAGAGAGGAAAGTGTTTGTCTCTAATCCTTTCAGGCGCGTCCACCATAGATAGATAGATAGATAGATAGATAGATAGATAGATAGATAGATAGATAGATAGATAGATAGAGATAGATAGATAGATAGATAGATAGATAGATAGAAAACATGAAAGTTAAGCATTTCTTATATACTATATGTTCAATATAATTTAAGTGAATAACTTTAAATATTCACAGTAGAATTTTGGCAGCTTTCATCCCAGTCAATGATGGATGCTTCTGACTGCTAGCCATCAAACCTTTTTTTATTCTATCTCTCCGTTTATTTATATAAACAAACAGATATATGTATCATGTATATATAAAATATATATATATATATATATATATATATATATATATATATATAAGGCGCAGGAGTGGCTGTGTGGTAAGTAGCTTGATAAGCAACCACATGGTTCCGGGTTCAGTCCCACTGCGTGGCACCTTGGGTAAGTGTCTGCTGCTATAGCCCCGGGCCGACCAATACCTTGTGAGTGGATTTGGTAGACGGAAACTAAAAGAAGCCCGTCGTATATATGTATATATATATGTGTGTGCGTGTATGTTTGTGTGTCTAGCATTGCTTCACAACCGATGCTGGTGTGTTTACGTCCCCGTTACTTAGCGGTTCGGCAAAAGAGACCGATAGAATAAGTACTGGGCTTACAAAAGAATAAGTCCCGGGTCGAGTTGCTCGATTAAGGCGGTGCTCCAGCATGGCCGCAGTCAAATGACTGAAACAAGTAAAAGAGTAAAGAGTATATATATATATATATATATATATATATTTATATATATTTATATATATATATATGTATATATATATATATATATATATAATATATATATATATATATTATTTATATATACATTTATATATATATATAATATATATATATATATATATATATATATTTATATATACATTTATTTATAATATATATATATATATATATTATATTTATATATATATATATATATATTGTTATATTTCGGAATGGTCATATTGCCAGTTTAGCCAATAAATAAACATAGACGCACATAGAGATATAAGCATGCGCAAATGAAGACATACAATAGAAATACAAAATGGCAGACGGTTAGTAAGGAGAGACACAAATAAGTGAGAAGAAAACAAAGGACCACTGATGCGGTCACAGGAGTGTGACGAAAGAACTTTGGCCGAAATAAGATTAAGATTAATGTAAAAAATAAATATCACTGAAGCAAAATAACACCAAATATATAGTGCGTGTTTTTATTGGCTAAACTGGCAATATGACCATTCCGAAATATAACAATATCGTTTCAACACACGACTTCACATAAAAAATCTTGCACAACAAATATTTAAACGTATATATATATATATATATATATATATATTTAATGAAATGGATAAATGAATTAGCTTGTTACGGATTATTCAAAATTTCACCGATACCTGTGTAGCAAAAATCACACCAGAAAAGACACGGTTGAGGTTACGACCATGGGGTTTCGCCCCCGTGCTTTAGCGCGGATAATTGAAGTTTTATATATTTAGTGAAGGGAAGAAATGGAGCCGAACGAAGATTCTACAAAATTCCTTTTTATTATTTTCTACACATGTTTCAAAGGCTGCAAGTTCCCAAATTCGGATTGAATAAGGAGACCATTCTGCAGCTTTCTCTTCAGGAAAATCCAGGCATTTAAAATCTCAAAACAAATGCGCAGCAAGCTTTTTGCGGCCAAAATGTTCAGAACGGCATTGTTTTCGCCAGAAAAGTAGGTATAAGTTTTTATCAAAGTTGTTTTATATTCAATAATTTGCGCACACAATAAATACAATATTATTTGTTATTGTCTGAGAGTTTGGTGTAATTTGAGAGGATAATACAAAAGTTATGGATGATTTAGTGATTTACTGCAAAACCCATGGCGGCCAAAATGATCAGAACGGTTGCTTTTACTCCGTGTTTTATGTTTAGTATATTTAATGGCGAACTCTAATGTTTGAATTTGTTTACGTGATGGTTCGTTTACTAAACATTAGTAAGAATATCTGCAGTGTACTTTGTAATATAATGCCACTTACTCCGTTACCAATTCGTCAGCAGATTATAAGCTTCGAAAGAAGGATAATTTAAGTATTGGGTCTATTGCAAAGATTGTTAACAAGTCAAAAAGTGTTGTTCACGATATTCTTAAGGTCTTCGATGATTGTGGTTCGTGTGAAGCAAGAAAGTCTACAGGTAGGCCAAGAAAAACGACCACGAGAGAAGATCGTGCTATGGTAAAGTTGGTTAAAAAGGACAGATTTAAAACTGCTGCTGCTGTTTCTTGGGAAATGAGCATTGTACTGAAGAAAACGTTTTCTCGGAAAACTGTGTCTCATCGCTTAGTTGAACATAACCTACAAGCAATATCACCTGCAGTAAAGCCACTGATCAGCTCCAAGAATAAAAAGTGTCGTCTTACCTTTGCAACCGAACATGTGTTTTGGTCTCAAGAAAAATGGCAAACGGTGCATTTCAGTGATGAATCTAAGTCTATGTTATTTGGCTCAGATGGGAAAAGGTACGTTCGTCGAAAAGCAGGTGAAAAATTGTCGCCTAAATGGCCTTAAGACTAGTGTTAAATTCGGTGGAGGAAGTGTCATGGTTTGGGAGATGATATCTGGAGATGTTGTGGGCCCTTTGCTGCGATTACATGTAAATGTAAATGCAGGAGTTTATAAACAACTTGTAAAAGATCACGTCTTGCCTGTGCTGAGAAATTCAACTAAGCGACCACCCATATTCATGCAGGACAATGCCCCATGTCACAAGGCTAAGGAGGTCATGAACTTCCTCAAGGCTGAAAAGGTTATTATTATGGATTGGCCTGCTCAAAGCCCAGATCTCAATCCTATTGAAAATGTGTGGAATATTCTAGGAGAACGTTTGAAAGCCAGAAATCCTAAAACAACCGAGCAATTATGGAATGCCCTTCAGGAAGAATGGAATAAGATCACCTTGCAAGAAATTGAAAATTTAATTTCCTCATGCAGTCGAAGATGTCAAAGTGTTTAACATATGAGTTTGAAAACCTAGTAGAAAACGACTGGTTGATAAACTGGTTAACGGAGTAACTAACCCATTATCTAACAATAACAATGAAGAACCGAACCAGTGTGTGTGTTTATTATTACCGACAAAATGCCCATCCCAAGGTTCAATTCTATTTCTTTCAACACAAGAATTCACATCAAGAATCTTGCAAACCAATACAAATACAAACTATATATATATATATATATATAATATAATATATATATATATATATATAAGTGTGTGTGGTGTGTGAATAAATATATATATGGAAAACATTTGAAATAGAAGAAATGGTGACTTGTTAAATAACGTTAGAATTGGGTACGCTTGTATTCACGCAAGAATTAAGACTCTAAAATATTTTAAATGATAATCGTATATAAAAATCATATTGTGATTTGTCTCTCTTGCTTATACTAATAAAACAATACTCTAATATATTTTAAATAGAAAGCTGCGAGCTCTTAAGCTATGGTTATTTCTCTCTAACTGTACCAAATTTGGAACATAAAGAAATGAATTAGTTGCCAAAAAAATTTT
>NW_021836936.1:0-22519 GCF_006345805.1 Octopus sinensis | reverse complement strand
ACTTTCAAATCTCCAATCAATAAATAAATAAGAAATAGCCAAGGCGTTTCAGCTATGACGCCCTCGCAACCATGGCTATTGAATAATTAGTCTCTGAAATTAATTACTCGTAGAGAACCGTATCTTGTTTTGCAACCATAATCCACTAACAAGTGTGCTGAATGTTTGTCAGTCAATAGTGTGTTATACATTTGTGTTTGCAGTGCGATGCAATTAGTTTTGAGATGATATAATGGTAATTAAACCTACATCATCCAATACGTCGTTCCTTTTTCAAGAAAATGTGTTGCAAAATCAGAGTTATTTGGGTTTTTCATATTTATATTTTCATATTTATCAGAAATGCTAGAATTTGATCTATCTCTTTCTCATTCCTTTTCACTCCCTAAAAGAGATTGATTACGACTCATCCAGAGACTGACACACACCACCGAATTTGTAATGCACGAGACAAACTGCATTTGGCAACAGAGTTCCGATATCTTAATCACCTATTACTGTGAATTCCAGGCCAGTTAATCGGCACTTGGGATCTTTCAGTTATCTCTATCAACAATTGTATGTTTGCCGAAGGAATTAATATATTATGCACTCTGCTAACCAACGTGGAATCGGTAACTTCGTCGTCGCATAACGTGTTAGAAAAATGGCGGATAAATCTCCCTGGAATCGAACCACTTTGATGGGACAGTGTTAACGTTTGATAATATTACAGGGCCTTGGAGTAATTTTTCATAAATAATGTATTGTATTAATGAAGGCAATGGTGGTATCACCAGGAGATTTGGCCATGATTGCATATTGCTATAGGCAGGGATCTGTCAGAATCGTTACCGCGCCGAACAAAATGTTTAACAGCTTTCCTTCCGGTTCTTTACCTTTCTGAATCCAAATTCCGTCGAGATCGACTTTGCCTTTCGGGAACGATAAAATAAGCACAAGTCAAGAACTAGGGTCGGTGTAACTAACTATCCTCCTGGTCCCAAATCCTTACATACCACTACTATTATAAATGATATTTGTTGATCTTGTTTGCATCTGTGAATTTACATAAGATCGAGTCTGATTCCAACATTTTGTATGTCATACTTTAGAGAAATTCTAAATAGACATAATGGTCACGAATGTAATGGTTGCTTGAATTCGCCAATACGTTGAGGATTGGATGGAAGCACTCCGTCGGTTACGACGACGAGCGTTCCGGTTGATCCGATCAACGGAACAGCCTGCTCGTGAAATTAACGTGTAAGTGGCTGAGCACTCCACAGACACGTGTACCCTTAACGTAGTTCTCGAGGATATTCAGCGTGACACAGAGAGTGACAAGGCCGGCCCTTTGAAATACAGGTACAACAGAAACAGGAAGTAAGAGTGAGAGAAAGTGTGGTGAAAGAGTACAGCAGGGATCAGCACCATCCCCTGCCGGAGCCTCGTGGGAGCTTTAGGTGTTTTCGCTCAATAAACACTCACAACGCCCGGTCTGGGAATCGAAACCGCGATCCTACGACCGCGAGTCCGCTGCCCTAACCACTCGGCCATTGTGCCTCCACACGTTCAGGACTAATCGTGTGCTAAATACCAACATTAACCTAGCGTCATAATTCAATAGATTTGCTTGCTCGGTCGCAGGTCACATGGACCTACACAGCAACAACTCCCTCATCCGAGAAGTCCATCACTTACATCAATTAACAGTATTTAACTTGGGGATTCACTATATGATCGCTCGACCACATAAATATGAAAACCAAATAACTCTGATTTTGCAACACATTTTCTTGAAAAAGGAACGACGTATTGCATGATGTAGGTTTAATTACCATTATATCATCTCAAAACTAATTGCATCGCACTGCAAACACAAATGTATAATACACTATTGACTGACAAACATTCAGCACACTTGTTAGTGGATTATGGTTGCAAAACAAGATACGGTGTCTCTACGAGTAACTAATTTAACAGACTAATTATGTAATGGCCGCGGTTGGGAGGGAGTCATGGATGGAACGCCTTGGCTATTGCTCTGGTCAGTCAGGGGTAACATGACAATGGTACCAACCCGGTTTAACCTATTTCTTTACTACCCACAAGGGGCTAAACACAGACAGGAAAAACAAAGACAGACGAACGGATTGAGTCGATTATATTGACCCCAATGCGTAACTGGTACTTATTTAATCGACCCCGAAAGGATGAAAGGCAAAGTCGACCTCGGTGCAATTTGAACTCAGAATGTAGCGGCAGACGAAATACCTATTTCTTTACTACCCACAAGGGGCTAATCACAGAGGAGACAAACAAGGACAAACAAACGGATTAAGTCGATTACATCGACCCCAGTGCGTAACTGGTACTTATTTAATCGACCCCGAAAGGATGAAAGGCAAAGTCGACTTCGATTGAATTTGAACTCAGAATGTAGCGGCAGACGAAATACCTACTTCTATTTCTTTACTACCCACAAGGGGCTAAACACAGAGAGGACAAACAAAGACAGACAAACGGATTAAGTCGATTACATCGACCCCAGTGCGTAACTGGTACTTATTTACTCGACCCCGAAAGGATGAAAGGCAAAGTCGACCTCGGTGGAATTTGAACTCAGAACGTAGCGGCAGACGAAATACGGCTACGCATTTCGCCCGGTGTGCTAACGATTCTGCCAGCTCACCGCCTTCAACCCGGTTTAACCGCAAGTCAAGAGCGAGGACACTTGAAAGCGGGCTAGTGGGTTAAAAACCTTCTGGCCGAATACGAACCAGTAAACTATCGGCAGATTATCTGGACCTTGGCATTTTCCCTCAGCCGATGTTCATTACCCCCTCCTTTGACATTTATACATTCATACACATATACATACACACTCACTCTCTTTCTCTTCCTTGTTCTTTGTGTTGATGGTTTCTCTTTCCAATTCATGTATTTCCTATCTCATCTGTTACCCTTGCAAACAAAGACAGTTTCAGTTTATATAGCTTTGAGTCTCCTTTCTGGCACTGTATAACACTAGCAAGTTCCATCCCATCTCACTCTCACACAACCTTTCTTACTCTGTCTGCCTGTCTCTCTTTCTTTTTTGCTACCTGTATATAGACAACCACACACACATAATATAGATATATATACATACATACGCATACATATATATATATATACACATATATACACTTATATATGTGTGTGTGTGTTTGGGTATGTGTGTGTGTGTGTATGCATAGATATATATGTATATATATAATATCATGTAATATGTAAATTGTGCATATGTATTTATATGTCGGTATACACACACATATATATATATAATATAAGATATATATATAAATAATATATATTATATATATATTTATATATATATATAGAGAGAGAGAGTGTGGGGTAGAGAGAGAGGGAGAGGGAGAGCGAAAGGGGGAGAGATAGAGAGAGAGAGAGAGAGAGAGAGAGGGAGATGTATAGATATATATATGTCTATCGTTGCATATCCTGCTATCCTACTCTACGTGCGTAGGTCGATGTATAGATGTAGAGACGCTAGATGCTAACATGTCAGCCATTAACAATTCAAATCACAACACCAACGGCGTAGTGTAGTGTCCAGTGACAATCATAAAACTCTGCTTTTATTCACCACACATACAGAGCAAACTTTGTATGGAAAAACGCCTGTAATCAATATATTAAGAACAACTATAAAACTGGTGTCGATTTTATTGACCAAAACTGGAATAAAAGACAGCGTCAAGCATGGCTTGGATTAAAGTAACTGTTGTGACACAGTAAACTAAACATTCGAATGAAACTAGAAATGATATACACGGCATGCCTTTGGTTATGTTGCAATGATTATGGTGTCTGAAAGGCTACAGAAAATAAACTATATATTTTAATAATACTGTTTTGTTTTCGGACGTGGGACTGCCGCCATTTTGTGGACACCAGTTTCAAATGTCTCTTGTTGAACGTATCGACGCGAGTGAAGTATTTTGATCTGATCCAGGCTGTTATTTAATTTATTCTTGTCTTATTGTTGTATATTATATAATATATATATATAGGCTTAGGAGTAGCTGTGTGGTAAGTAAGTTCCGGGTTCAGTCCCACTGTCGTATATATGTATATATATATTATGTGTGTGTGTATATGTTTGTGTATCTGTGTTTGCCCCCCCCCAACATCACTTGACAACCGATGCTGGTGTGTTTACGCCCCCGTAACTTAGCGGTTCGGCAAAAGTGACCGATAGAATAAGTACTAGGTTTAGAAAGAATAAGTCCTGGGGGTCGATTTCCTCGACTAAAGGCGGTGCTCCAGCATGGCCACAGTCAAATGACTTAAGCAAGTAAAAGAGTAAAAAGTATATATGTGTGTGTGTGTATTGGTGTGTGTGTGTGTGTGTGTGTGTGTGTGTGTATACATGTATGCGACCGTCTTTTGTCTTTTCTTGCTGTTACGGTCATTCACCTCCAGGTTTTTCGCACTAGAATGAAGAAACCTATGAAGGCGGCGAGCTGGCAGAAACGTTAGCACGCCGGGCGAAATGCCTAGCGGTATTTCGTCTGCCGCTACGTTGCGAGTTCAAATTCCGCCGAGGTCGACTTTACCTTTCATCCTTTCGGGGTCGATTAAGTAAGTACCAGTTACGCACTGGGGTCGATATAATCGACTTAATCCGTTGGTCTGTTCTTGTTTGTACCCTGTGTGTTTAGCCCCTTGTGGGCAGTAAAGAAATAGGTATTCACTGAGATTATTTTGTTTCTAGGCCGATAAGCAGATATTTTACAAAATAACATTTTATGATTTAAGATGTGTGAAGGTTTAGATGTCGCCAAAATTTTACCTTTTCTTTCGAGCAGGAGACCTAGGGACAAACCAAGAATGCAATGTTCGGACAATATACATAATTTCATTTATTCATACTTGGGAATACTGCTGGAGAATCTAATGACAGTTGCTTTTGATAGGACCCTACATAGGAGGTCCCTCAGGACCGTACCTATTTCTTTACTGCCCACAAGGGGCTAAACACAGAGGAGATAAACAAGGACAGACAAACGGATTAAGTTGATTACATCGACCCCAGCGCGTAACTGGTTCTTAATTTATCGACCCAGAAAGGATGAAAGGCGAAGTCGATCTCGGCGGAATGTGAACTCAGAATGTAACGACAGACGAAATACCTATTTCTTTACCGCCCACAAGGGGCCAAACACAGAGAGGACAAACAAGGACAGAGAAACGGATTAAGTCGATTATATCGACCCCAATGCGTAACTGGTACTTATTTAATCGACCCCGAAAGTATGAAAGGTAAAGTCGACCTCGGCGGAATTTGAACTCAGAACGTAACAGCAGACGAAATACAGCTAGGCATTTCGCCCGGCGTGCTAACGTTTTAGCCAGCACGCCGCCATTAATTTACCGGGAATATTGGGCGAAGAAGATTGTTCGGTGTATCGATGAATGGAGGGTCTTTGAGCATTGCTTTTGCGACAACTAGCAGACGCTGCGTCGCTGAGTGTAGCGTTGTTAATATTCTACATATCTATAAATCACTGAAATATATATACCAGTCATACACTGGAGAAAAAAATAATTACTTGGTTGAAAGAAGGTTATTTGGAAAGGCTGAGATAAAGTGACAATAACTAGCTCTCTTTTCTACGAATGTCTGACCTACAGCATCTACATAGAATCAGAGACCGCAACAACGCGAAGAATAAAGAATTATCTTAATGAGAGAACTTTTATACTCTTACAACAATATTAATGTCGGCTATTATGAAGTGTGTTCTATCTCCAGAATAAATAGGAGTAGCGTTAATGTTATTGGATTTCGTGTATGTATAAGTGGTCGGTAAGCCTGTGATAGTTTCGAAGATAAATCACAATATCAAGTAATTTCTCCCAGCTTCTCTTAACTAGATTGTGCCCTTTTGATCTTTGGTAATTATCAGAATTTCAAACATACTTTGGAAGTGTACAATTAATGAGATGTATAGAGTAGAAAGCCAGTAAAACATTCATTGCTATACACTATGTAATGTGGTTTTATACACTCACTGTTCGAAATAATGACCAACCAGCGACGGGAGATTTTACCTGGTTGATAAAGCTTCTAGAAAGTGAAGTTAAGTCCTTTTTATATCGAGCGAAAGTGTGAAAGATGCATTAGATAATGCGGTTCTAAATGCGGAAAGTCTAATTAGGTAATGAGATCCAAGATGTAAACTGCCTTTCGATACAAACGGAAGATTCTACCTGGTCGATAAAGTTTCTCGAAAGAGAAGTTAAGTCCTTTTCAAGTGAGACTGAATTGTGAAAGATGCATGAGATAATGGAGACGTAAATGAGGAAAGGTTAATTAGATAATGAGATCCATGACGAACACTGCCTTTCGATACAAATGGTAGGAGTGCCATCATGGATGTTTTCTGTTGAGGTTAACTTGAGTCGAAACAACAGCGAAATAGCTACAAAAAGATTAGATATCAACAACCCACTTCCGTATACCTGCATATGTATAGGTGCATGAATGTATATATATATATATATATATTATATATATATATATATATATTATATATAATATATTATATATATATATATATATATATATATATACATACATATACTTTATTTAAAGCAGCAGAAAATTCAACAATTTCTGCTGCTTTAAATAAAGCATATTACTCTACCACTGGTATTTGAGTCCTCTTTTTTCCACCTTGTTTCACATGTATGTGTTTACTCCGGTATATATATATATATATATACACATATATATATGAATTAATACACATACGCATAGCGTATTTATATGTTGTGATTCTGAATTGGGGAAACAGTTTTCAAAAAGATTTTAAACAGGGAGATACTTCACATCTGAAATTCGACTTCTTTTTTAAGACGACCATACTCTACACACTTTACTATAAACAGCGAAAGGGGGCGAGAACGTTGTAACTCAATGTGCATGAGCGACAAAGGCCAAGGTCAATCTGTGACAAGTAGCTTCATTATACGTATTTTAGTTACCTTAATATTGCTACAGAACCCTATACTTTTCGATCAGACACCGTATAGCTTCTATTCCCGATCTTATTTCCTTCTAGACGCACCAATAACCACTACTAAATAACCCCCGTGAGAATTCAGTTCCTTTATAGCTATTACATCACGTAGTTGTCATTTTGATAATAATCCTATTTAGCCCTACCCTCAATTTCTCCCGAATCACTAACCCTTTCACCAATCCCTTTTGTACTCTATAACATTAAGCTTCATTACGTAACAGCTTGTGTTTCTAATTTCCATCTTACATTCCGCGTACGCAGTCTTCTCTTTCGTCACTTACCACGACTTTCTCCCCACCGTTTCTCATGTAACACTGTATGCCATTTACTTAGAGGTTTATTTACATTTTTCATCCATTTTCCTTCCATCTTTCTTTGAGTTTATTTTTCTATCTTCCTCAACATTTACCTCATTACTCTTCTCATTAGACATGGATGCGTGAACGAACATATACTTGTGCTTCCTTTGTGCGCGCACGTGAGTGCGTGTGTGTGTGTGTCTGTGTTGTGTTCGAGTGTGTGTGTGCGTCTGTACGTATGCATATATATAACTATATGTAAATACATAATCATCCATATATATATATATATATATCTCCATATAATATATATATATATATATATATATACATAATCATCTATATATATATATATATATATATATATATATATATATATTATATATTATATATATATATATGTATATATCCATATATATATATATATATATACATAATCATCTATAATATATATATATATATATATACATGCATATATATATATAGATATATGAATATACATATGCATATATATATATATACATGTATATCTATGTATATATATATATGTATATCTACATATGTGTATGTATGTATATATATATTATATATGTCTACATATATACAATGTATTTTATCCTATACCTATGCTTATTTATGCTTATGTATATATATATATATATATATATATATATATATGTGTGTGTGTGTGTGTGTGTGTGAGTGTGTTTGTGTGTGCAAGTGTCTATGTACACGGCTCGAGCCACACACACACATACACACGTATGTATATTAGTCATAATATTATATACCATCGCAACTCCACCAGCCTTTATCGCTGACCGTCCACTACTACATACTCCCAATATCATAATACACAGGTTTCTTCTTCGTTAAGGGAAATAGTCTATATTCTTTAATCGAAGCGATTAAACCGCAAAAAGCAATTTTCTGCAAGGAGAAAATTGCACGTTTTGATGTTCCTAGCGTATTATTTTCTAGGGTACTCAGGGCATAAGTTAATCGATGCAGTGAGGCCTTTCTTATACACAAATCGTAGCCATTGACCTTCAGAATCAATAATAGAGTATTAAAACTGCTTTCATTTAAATGTACTGCCAAGGTAGCGAAAATCGGGAAACCACTTCGATCTCCGAAAAAAACAATTTAGTAAATTGCTTTTATGTTGAAGTTTCTGATGTATAACATATTAGGATGAAAATCTTGATTTGCTCAATAACAGCAGCGTCCTACGAGTGTGGGCAGTAGTCCTTCGTACGTAACTTTTATTTCTTGGGTATCTAAAGTCTACTAATACGGTCTTGATCCAGTAAATTTTTCGGAGCGAAACATTTAATCACGTTCTCACTTTCGTAGCATATTGAATATTAGATTCAAATTTTGGCACAAGGCCAGCAAAATTCGGTTGGCAGGATGCAAAACACGTACAGCAACCCTGGTGCTAAAGTGGTGCTTATTTTATCGACCCCGAAAGTTTGAAGAGCAAAGTCTACCTCGGCAGAATTTGAACTCAGAAAGTGAAAACAGACGAAATGCCGCGAAGCATTTTATCCGGCATGATCAGAATTCTACTCAGAACGGGAAGACGAACGAAATACCATTAAACGTTTTGACCGGCTTGCTAACGATTCAGACAGCTCGTCAACCTGAATATTCTTTTCTATTCTAGGCAGAAGGCCGAAATATTTTGGGGAAGGGGTTCAGTGGATTAGATTGACCCCTGTATGCAACTGGTACTTAATTTATCGAACCCGAAAGGATGAAAGGCAAAGTCGACCTCGGCGGAATTTGAACACAGAACGTAACGGCAGATGAAATACGGCTACGCATTTCGCCTTGCGTGCTAACGTTTCTGCCAGCTCGCCGCATTGACCACTCCGAATATTAATAATCTTGGTTTTCTGCTCTCTTGTATATTTTCTTTTTTTATATATTCTATTCAGTCATTTTGTATTCTGGATATTCAACTTTCAGGTATAAAACAAACAACAACAAAACTGAACAAAACAACAACAAGTAATAGCTCCACATTTTAAAGCAAAGCTAGTCATTTTAATGTGAGGCGGGGTTAGTCACTGCCATTCACTCCAGTACATAAGCAATACATTATTTAATCGACCCAGAGAAATTAATGCTAAAATTTGAGCTTAGCACACTATGAACCGAATGCAATACCGCTTGGCAGGGTCGATGAACTTCTAACGATTCTACCTTTTCCCTTTTGGCATTTTTCGTTATATCAGCCAATCAAACAGTTTTGAAAAGTAACGACAATGTTAATCGGAGTGGAATTTGTTTTTAGAATCAACTGGAAGTAACGGATGTGCTTTGAGCATGTTGTCGATGTTTTAGTTATTTAGATCCACGCTAAAGTCAATGCAGAATGATTACTATTCAAAGCAATACCAGTGTGACCATCCAATATATCCATGCAATTAATTGCAAGCTTCAATAACCGACATGTTCTTCTTTATTTGTGATTTGAGAATATATTCCTACTATTTCCAGCACGTCGAGCGATAACGTATAATTTCATTCCCATTATAAGAAAATGCATTTTAATACGGAACATTATTTGCCTGAGGTCTCCGTCCGTCAAAGATAAACATATATCCCTCAGCGTGTACCTGGACGGCACTTCTTTAGGAAGCAGGTCTGCTTTGTAAGGATGATTAACAGTTGCCCATGCAGGGCCACTTCATGCCATGCTACTTATATAACCGAAGTATAAAGGCAGGGAACAGGGACAAATTGCCAAGAGTGTCACCGCTGAGGAAACTCAGAGTGTAAAGAAGCGTATCAGAACTGCAAGAAACTTGGCCCAACTTTTTAAGAATCCCATCTGAACTCGTCCCCAACCCAAAATGAAAGACAAAGCTTATATCGCACTGGGGTCGATATAATCGACTTAATCCGCTTGTCTGTCCTTGTTTGTCCTCTCTGTGTTTAGCCACTCGTAGGTAGTAAAGAAATAGGTATTTTGTCTGCCGTTATGTTCTGAGTTCAAATTCTTCCGCCGAGGTCAACTTTGCCTTTCATCCTTTCGGGGTCGATTATATAAGTACCAGTTACCCACTGGGGTCGATCTAATAGACTTAATCCCTTTGTGTGTCTTTGTTTGTTCCCTCTATGTTTAGCCCCTTGCGGGCAATAAAGAGATAAAACGGGATACTGACATTTTGTGCTACTGCAGAATATTTGGATCTAGATAGAAATTTCAAAAGGATTACTCTTACTCTGTGACATTTTCGCGAATCTATGACCCTGGAATAGGGCAAGATAAAAGACAAGTTTGATCTCGACAGTATTTGGAATTCCGGATATTAAAGAACGAAAACAGCAAATACCGCAAAGGGATTTGTCTAGCGCTCCATCGATTCTGTCAAACAACCGCTTTTAGTGGAGAATTAGAATCGAAGAATGGTATTTCCTTTACTTTTGTCAGTTATCGCAGCGTCGATTTTGCTTAGGAATTTGTAAATACGCTGGAGGAAATTTTGTAGCGAAACATCATCTAATTACGGTAGTAACAAGAGACCATTTTGTTAAATATATTGGTAAAAGGAATGCCTGAAGACGAAAACAACATTCGATTGATTCCAGAAAAAAAAAACGTTTTTACAGAGTCGTTCAAATCGCATCTTGTGTGAAATGGAGTGAAAATATTTGATTCGTATTTTCGGTGTTTTAGGTTGGAAAGTGATGTGATATCTGCTACGACTGCCTCGTTGTATGAATTAAAATCGGACGAAGGAAACGTGTAGAACACCGAATCCCAACGTGGGTCATACGTCCCGCCAGTGGGGCCTAGGACAATTGTGGTGGGGCGTGGGATCCAAAAATTTTTCCCTTTTTTCTATGTGACACATAGAATTATGAAAATCTTGTTTCTCAATAATCATACTACGCCTATACGTTTTTGTAACCACCAGCTGGACATACATTTTTCTGAAAAAAATATAGTGGTGCCTGGGGGAAAATAGGTTGGGAAACACTGGCACATCGAAAGGAAAAGTTTTCCTTTTGCAGAGTGGTAGTTTGGTTAAATCCAGCTAGGTCCCATTTAACATGAATCCCTTTAGCAGATTTAATTATGATTGGCCTTTGTGTCCTTTGCCGACACCATTGCAGAGACAATAACTTAACAACTTTTGCTGTGTCGGGCTAACCCAGAAGTAAGTAGTGTAACCACCTCAACAATCATGGATACGTCGCGAAGGAAAAGCATTTCAATAGGTTTGTAGCATCAAGGGAACCGCAGTAGAAGCTAGAAATGCGTTAAGTATAACCATACATATCTTTCTTAGGGTCTCTCCCTCCAGATCTTCTTTAGGGGCTTAAGCCCTTAGCCTTTTCATAAATGCTCAATGATTTACCCCACAAGGTAACAGGGGTTTATTACTATAGTACCCATGTTTTGTACAAAGTGAGTTCCACTATCTCCTCCTTTGATCTTGTATTGGTATGATGAAACGTGTGTCACGAGTCCAGTAGTTATCAGGCTGCAGAATTTCTATGGAGTTATCTTCTCTTACATAAATAGTTTAAAAAGCTCGAAACGCTCATCTGCGCTGGATCCATTGCAGTATCTGTAAGTTGCCTTCAACGGGAAGCAATTTCGAATCATTCTAAATTAACACATAGCTGAAACCCTGACAGGTGCAACTATATCGAATCAGATTGGACTTTGGAACAATAGTAGCTTAAAGTATTTCAAGCGTCATCGAAACACTGGAATCCCTGAACCAAAGCCACGCCCGATTTAGTTTAAAGTCAATTCAATTTAACTATATTTACATTATCATCTCCAAGGTCTTTGGTTTAATAAAACTGCTTCCCCGATCTTCTACCTAAAAGAGCAGAAAATTCAATAGCATTTGCCACCTCTTCTAACACTCAAATATACATGATATGTTTCCGATGTGGTCATGCAATATTAACTGGATTTCTTCTGCATCACTTTGCGGGAGATAAAAGCTCACTCCAATCAGACACCCTTATTCCATCTTCATAAACGGAACGGAACGTTGACTAATGTAGAGAGAAATACAAAAGTGGAGATTGTCATAATTGGATTAGCATTGGTTACAGTTAAAAAGATGTAATAGGTGAAACCAATATGTTTCTAAGTCCTCACATGTCTTTGCTAGAATAAAAACACAGCCAATCGCCCCTCAAATTCTGTTATATTATCTTTGAAAACGGAAAGATATGTTTGAAAACGGAATAATTCAAACCAGTTAGTACGTGCTCAAACGACAGGGGGAAAAGAGCAGCCAATTCCTCCTCAAATTACACCTGTGATGTCTAGATTACGGAATATATTTGGCAATGTGTTCCAATACATACAATTATTGTAGCAGTATTTCAGAATGCACGTCTAAAAGAAACAGCCAATTCTCCCTCAAATTCCGCCATGCGAATTTTGAAAACGGAAGATATATTCAACAATAGATTCTAATACATGGGAAGCACTCCGTCGGTTACGACGATGAGGGTTCCGGTTGATCCGAATCAACGGAACAGCCTGCTCGTGAAATTAACGTGTAAGTGGCTGAGCACGAGCACTCCACAGACACGTGCACCCTTAACTTAGTTCTCGGGGATATTCAGCGTGACACAGAGAGTGACAAGGCCGGCCCTTTGAAATACAGGTACAACAGAAACAGGAAGTAAGAGTGAGAGAAAGTTGTGGTGAAAGAGTACAGCAGGGATCACCACCATCCCCTGCCGGAGCTTCGTGGAGCTTTTAGGTGTTTTCGCTCAATAAACACTCACAACGCCCGGTCTGGGAATCGAAACCGCGATCCTATGACCGCGAATCTGCTGCCCTAACCACTGGGCCATTGCGCCTCCGATTCTAATATATATAGTTAATGCAGACCATCATTCCAGAATGGAAACCAAGTTGGTGTCTTTTGTTTTGGTAGCAAAATTATGATTTTCGCTCTAAGACCAAGTCTTACATTTGTAATTCTGTGGAAATATGAAAGAAATACCAAGCATTAATCCAAACTTTGCCATTATAGAGCGTACATAGAGCATAGAAGACAGGAGAAACATCCACCGGAAAGCGAATGCATAAATATACAATGTAGATAGTATTTTGAATAGCAAGAGGTAACTGACAGAAATTTAATAATACGGAAACACCGGGTGTTTGGCTTCTGTTTATATTAATGTTTAAATTATTAAAGCAGCCAGCTTTGTTTTTATCGTGGATTTAAAGGTATGTTGTCAATTCTTTATTTGATATTATTAACGTGTTTCGTGCCAACCGCGATGAATGTTAACAGTTGACATTTTCGCATGCAGAGAAAATGGCGTTGCGTCACGTAGAACGATCAATCAATGAAGGCGTTATTCGTGAAGGCGGCGGTGGTGGTGGGATTAGAGAGAAGAGAGAGAGGGGAGAAGACGGAAGGGAAAGAGAGAGAGGGTAAGAGATACTATGGGAGAGGGACAGAGAGACAGAGAGACAGAGAGGAAGTGTGTGTGAGTGGGAGAGAAGTGGAGGGGAGAGACGGAAAGAGAAGGGGTGAGAAAAGAGGGCGGGTTGATGGGGAGAGATAGGGAGAAAGAGAGAGAGAGGGAGGGTGAGAGAGATACGGAGTGAGACTAGAGAGAGAGTGAGAGAGATAGGAGAGGATGCGAGACAGAGGTAGTGTGAGAGAAGGGAGAAAGAGGGAAAGACGTAGAAAGAAAGGCAGAAATGGGGGAGAGACGGTGCGAAAGAGATGTAGTGTGGGAGAGAGAAGAAAGAATGGGAGAGATGGGAAGGGAAAGAGTGACAGGGAGAGGAGAAAGAGGGGGAAAGGCAGAGAGAGAAGAGGAGGAGAGAAAAGGCGACAGAGAGATAGGGAGAAATGGAGAGAGAAAGTGAACGGAGTGAGAGAGAGAGAGAAAGAGAGAGAGAGAGAGAGGGAGAGTGAGAGATGTGGAGATCATTGACCACTAGCTCTCAATACTGACCACAGCCACACTACGTTTGTCATTTTGTTCCCCCAACTGGAGACCAGGATCGATTGCTAGGAGTTCGGTTGCTAGGATATGGCTTCCCTAAGGTGTGAGCTTATACTCTCTTATTGTAGACATAGGAATCCAGTTGGCTGAGGTCCTTTCATTTAGGGATGTGATCTTTCATTAAGGTCATGACCGATCACATATCTCACATGTTGTTATGTTCAGCTGCCCGAGGTTCTTTCCGTAAATTTTAACAACCTTAAATGGATGGCGCGAATGCAAATGTCTGCTATACTTTCACTTTCGTTTTAACATTCATCTTTTAGATTGAGGCCCAAGCTCCATAATTTAAGACAGTTCCTTTGCCTAACTAACCACGTTGATGCACGCAAATGTGCCTCATTCGAGAGTCATAAGAGGAAGCGTCACAAATTATCGGGTGTCAAGATATAAGTTACTCCTTACGTTATGATATACTCTAGGATAACTTATGATGCGCAGTCGAGTCGCCTAACAAAGAATTGTCTTTACATTAATGCGCATTAAAAATTGAATACAAAATTGTGACAATTTCTTGGAAATTTAAGTCAGAATTCACGAAGGTAAACTCTTGTGAGCTAACACAAAATTGAATCGGAGACATGACGTGAAACAAATCTCACTGTTCTTTGATTGTGGAAAATTTTACATTATCAGATGCCTTCCGGCGTTGTTTATTATTCAATTCAAGCTGGTGTGTGTGGGTGTTTTCAGAAGTACCTCAAATTAATTTGCAAATTTGTAAAGATTCCAGACCCGAAGTAAATAACAATACGTGTATATATGCAGCATAGTAAATGGTAATACTATGCACATATATATTGAGAAAAACTTTCTGAGGATGTTATAGAGTGATACGGGATTGCAGCATTGAATCAAAAAACATTCATGGCTCCGGCTAGAGATAATCTATGTACATATATATATATATATCAACCTGTACAGATATCCGGTTCCGTTGTCAGCAGAGAAAGACGTGATTGCCTTTGCTCTGTGAAAAAGTTTGCATAGAACGGCGAAATAACCCACTGTAGTTGCAAAACGTAAAACTCTAAGTCACAGAGATCACTACAACACTTTGGTAAAAATATTTTAAAAAATATATATATAAATATATACATATACACAGTAATTTTCATTTTCGCGCCGAAACGCACATGGTGCAAAAATAACTGAAATAACTGAATCAAGTTATCTCCTGCAAGAAAGAAAAAAGAAGCATCTCTCCTGAAAAAAATCCCGTAAACCAAAAAAAATAATCCAGACCACATTGTTGGATTAAGTATCAATTTCATCTATTTCATATTTTATTTAATATTTTATTTATTCTCTATTTTCTTCACTTAGGCCCACATCTTAGTTAAAGTTGCGATCGTCATTTTGTTTTGTACATTATCAATAACTGTTCTCGATATAATAATTTTCCAGATACTCTATCTTCTAATTAGCCTTAAGATTAAATTAAATAACGTTTAATATTGATACCGTCAAATTAGCCTTAGGATTAAATTAAATAACGTTTAATATTGTTTAATATTGTTAATAATTATTGTTAATTAGCCTTAAGATTAAATTAAATAACGTTTAATATTGTCTTAATATTGTTAATAATTTTCAGATACTCTATCTTCTAATTAGCCTTAAGATTAAATTAAATAACGTTTAATATTAAAAACGTCTAATTAGCCTTAGGATTAAATTAAATAACGTTTAATATTGTTTAATATTGTTAATAATTATTGTTAATTAGCCTTAAGATTAAATTAAATATAACGTTTAATATTGTTTAATATTGTTAATAATTCTTCAGATACTCTATCTTCTAATTAGCCTTAAGATTAAATTAAATACGTTTAATATTACCCACACTCTAATATAATATTAACATTGCTAATATATTTTCAGATACTCTATCTCCTGATTAGCCTTAAGATTAAATAACGTTTTTTATCCACACTCTAATAATATTAATATTGCTAATATATTTTCAGATACTCTATCTTCTAATTAGCCTTAAGATTAAATTAAATAACGTTTAATATTAATATGTCTAATTAGCCTTAAGATTAAATTAAATAACGGTTAATATTGCTTAATATTGTATATATAATTTTTCAGATACTCTGTCTTCTAATTAGCCTTAAGATTAAATTAAATAACGTTTAATATTACCCACACTCTAATATAATATTAATATTGCTAATATATTTTCAGATACTCTATCTCCTAATTAGCCTTAAGATTAAACAACGTTTTTATCCACACTCTAATATAATATTAATATTGCTAATACATTTTCAGATACTCTATCCCCTAATTAGCCTTAAGATTAAATAACGTTTTTCCCCAAATAACGTTTTTACACAAACTTTAATATTGTTAATATTTCTTTTTCAAGTACTCTATCTTCTAATTAGCCTTAATATCTTCCTGTCTTCTCGCGAACATAATTAGATAGATAAACGGATAGACGGATATCCAGCATGTCCAGAGCATGGAGACGTGACGAGCTGGATTTATTTGTACGAGCATGGGAGTGCGCCGCGGAGATAGCCCTAGGGAGTGATTGCGGCTGCGCTGAAGAGCAGAGGCTACAAGAGGACAGCGGCTCAGATGGAGCGAAGAGACAGGAATTCGTGCGCTCATATGCGCTTGTACGGTCGCACATTGGCGCACTTGATGCCATCTTTGAGAACGAGCGGAGCAAAGATGGCAAGAATGGAGACGATGAAAGAAGTCACCCCCACCTGGTGGACGCCCGGAGGAGGTTTTGAATGAGAAACCTGCCCGGGAAGTGAACCCAGGTGCAAGTTCTCCAACCGGCAGCAAGGGCCATGGAGACGGAGAACCCGGTGAAGAGGTAGAGGGAGGAAGAAGAACTAAAAGAAGGACTGGAAGAGCTAAAGGAAAAGAAAAAGCTCAAGCAGGACCAAAGAGTGAAACAACCAGAATAGAAGTGGAACCGCAAAGGATGGAACCAAACAGCGCACACGGGTGTGTATGTTCTACCTGAGAGGTTCCTGCTGGCATGGAAAGGAAGGTGCAGGCTGCCGCTTTGCACATCGGGGACCCTGCCACAGAGACACGAGGCAGATGGACAAACCATCAACACAAAGAAAAGGGATGGACCACGCACCACCTGCCCCAAAGCGGAGGTACGCAGATGTTGTGCGCGCCACAAACAGCCAACATGATGTGTCGAAAGAGCAGCTGCTGAGCAACAATCTTTTTTGTGCATGGCACAAAAGATTGTACAGCAGCTGACCTGGCTTCATCAAACCCAAGCCCGCAGGTGGGACTACCCACTATATACCAGACCACCACAGCAAACAGACACAGGATGGACACCGCCGGCAACAACGTACACCTCACCTCGATACTCCTACTGAACATCAGAGGACTGCAAACACATCAGTAACAGGACAAGATCCCGTTCCTGAGAGACTTTGTGCATGCAATCAAGCCTTATGCATAGCACTTACAGAAACGCACCTGAAACCGGACATAGCAGATGCGGAGTTACACATACCACAGTATGCTGTACTACGGACCGACAGGAAAGAAAGGAGTCATGGAGGTGTTGCTATGTACATCCGTGAGGACCTCACACCCCAGGTCCTCTTGTCATACTCAAACTCGGTGTGTGACACACTAATTGTACATATTAGGCAACTTGATGTAGTTGTGTGTGCTACATATCGCCCTCCAGATGCCCCAAGCCATGTGGGCAAGTTTGAAGACTGCCTTATAAAAATAGAAGAAATTCTAACCACATTAGAACAACACATAGGTGTGCTTCTTATGGGAGACTTCAATCTGCCCAATGTCAGATGGCCCGAGGGCCTTTCTCTCCCAGGAATGACAAGATGTGAACGAGGACAGGCGAGGTCCCTCCTGAACCTCATCAACACCCTGTACATGGAGCAGGTAATACTCCAACCAACCAGGGCAGGAAACACACTGGATCTCTGCTTCACAAATGACATGGATCTCATCCATAATGTGAAAGTGACACCGACACTACTCTCGGATCACAACATGATAGAGCTGACCATGTACGGGCCAAAAGAGAGCACGGACATGCAGCCTACAAGAAACCCTCAAAATCTTTCCAGCTTGAACTACCATAAGGCAAACTGGAACAAATTGAGAAAGAGATCCTCAAACAAAACTGGCCTAAATGTCTCTCCTCGCCAGACATCGACGTGAAACTTCCAACAATTCATGTCTGTAATGCAAGCCATATGCTACAAATGTGTCCCAGAGAGAAAGGCCACTGTACACAAGAACAAAATCCCCAGAGAGAGGAAAATTTTAATGAGACGGCGTACGAAATTTTCAAATCGCCTAAACAAACAGATTGAAAGCAGTGAAAAGTCCCGCCTAAAAATAAAACTGTTGGAAATCGAAAAATGTCTGCAACTCTCCCATGAAAAAGAAAGAGCAGACAAAGAAGCCTGGGCTATAGAAAACATAAAATCTAACCCCAGAGCTTTCTACAGGTATGCCAAAGAAACAGCTACAGTGCACTGTAGAATAGGGCCACTCCTCGAAAAGGATGGCACACTTACAGGAAACCAATGAGGGTAAGTGAAATACTGAATGAGCAATTCAAGAGTGTTTTCACTCCACCCCTTGGGCATCTCCAAATCACCAATCCAACTGACTTTTTTACCACTGCAGATATAAAATCAGAGGCGGCGACGATAGATTACATCGATATAAAGGAAGACGATGTAACCAAGGCTATAGATGAAATGAAAACAGACTCAGCTACTGGCCCCGATGGATTCCCGGCAATCCTCCTAAAAGCATGTAAGAGAGTCCTAGCAAGACCACTGCAGTTCCTCTTTCAGAGCTTCCTTGCAGCTGGCAAACTTCCAGGAAAACTGAAGGAAGGTAAAATATGCCCCATTCATAAAGGAGGTAGCAGAGAGCGGAAGCCAAGAACTATAGACCTATCTCTCTGACCTCACACATCAGCAAGGTCATGGAACGAATAGTCAGAAGGAAGCTGATCACCTTCCTTGAAGAGAATGACTTGCTGCCCGACACCCAACATGGTTTCCGACCAGGGAGAAGCTGTTTAACTCAGCTCCTACAACACTATGACTGGGTGCTGAAACGGCTGCTCAACCACTCAAATGTGGAAGTGATATATCTCGACTTTGCAAAGGCCTTTGATAAAGTCGATCATGGAATGATATGTCACAAACTGCGTGATCTCAACATAGTTGGAAAACTGGGAGAATGGCTTCATGACTTTCTGAAGGATAGAAGTCAGGTGGTAGTAGCCAATGGGGCCACCTCCATTAACACACAAATAGTGAGCGGTGTTCCGCAGGGCACTGTTCTGGGACCACTACTGTTCATAATGGCCCTCTCAGACATGCCCTCAGCCACGCAGAGAGCCACGATCACAAGTTATGCAGATGATACAAAAGTTTCACAGGCAATACAGAACCCTGAGGACACTAAACACCTGCAATGTGAGCTGGACGAAATATACAAGTGGGCTGAAAAGAATAGCATGCAGTTCAATGCTGGAAAGTTTCAAGCTTTATACTATCAGCATGCAAAACTGAATGCAATACCCAATGAATACACTGGACCCGGAGGGATTGCAATCCCAGAGGCACAATCAGTGCGTGACCTGGGTATTCACATGAGTGATGACGCGACCTTTCATGTACATGTTGCTAAACTGACAATGAAATGTAGACGGCTGGCTGGATGGATTCTTAGAACCTTTAGAACAAGAGAACAAGAAACCATGATGGTCCTCTGGAAGACACTTGTCCTAAGCCACTTTGACTATTGCTCTCAGCTATGGTCACCATCCAGTGTCAAGTTGATCACAGAACTTGAGGCGACCCAACGAAGCTACACAAGAAGATAGCCTCTATGCAGAATGTAAGCTACTGGGAAAGACTCAAGAGATTAAAATTATATTCCCTGGAGCGTAGGCGGGAAAGATATGCCATAATATACATCTGGAAGATCCTGGAGGGAAGTGTCCTGAACTTTGGCATCGAGAGTTACGCAAATGCCAGAACTGGGCGCCACTGCGTGGTGCCTAGGACTCCAAACTGCCATCAAGATGTAGGACAAGATTCTGTGATAGCCTGGGCTTCCGAGGCCCACAGCTCTTCAATATCCTCCCGAAGAACCTGAGAGACCTGCATGGGGTGGATACAGATGTCTTTAAAATGAAGCTGGATCTCTTCCTGTCAGGTGTCCCAGATGAACCAACTTCACGGCAGGAGGGGCAGATGAGGGCAGCTGCATCGAACTCTCTCATGCACCAAATAGCAGTTGCTAGAAAGCCTCCATGAAGTGAAACCAAGTAGCAACACCAAATGGCGGTGCCCCCAGCATGGCCACAGCTCATAAGCTGAAACTAGAATCAATCAATCAATCAATCAATCAATATACATATATACATACATACATACATACATACTCATACATACATACATACATATACATACGCTCGTACTATATGTGTATGAATATGGATGTATATATCCATTTATATATATATTATATTATATATATATATATGTTCATCTCCCCTAGCTACTTCTTGCTCTCCTGTGTTACCCTTCTGTCCGGCATCGCCATTATAGATCGGTAGCCACTACACACATTTTTTCTCTCCTTGTTTCTTTCTGTGTCCCTTTCTGTGGAAGAGCGTAGGCTCGAAACGTAAAACACTTTCTCAATTCCTGAGCGTTATACTAAGACATCTGTTTGTGTTCTACACCACCTGTCTTCGTCTTTTGGGTTTTTTTTCGTGAATTCTCCCGTATATATATATATATATATAATTAATTAATAAGGGTGAGAGAATTAGATACTAATTTAATAGTATATCTATTCCACACCAAGTGGCCCAGTGCCTCGAGAAACCTGGATTATTATAATATTTTATAATATATTATAATATTTATACAAAGATAAATATAAGAGAATGGTCACTATGTGGCTCATTCTAGCACTAGCAAATCCAAAAGGTTTCAACCACAAAAATACATGTTTCACATGAAAGTCAGTACGATTGTTAGCTAACAATCGTACTGACTTTCATGTGACTTATTCTTTGTAAGCCCAGTACTTATTCTATCGGTCTCTTTTTGCCGAACCGCTAGGTGGCGTGGACGTAAACACACCAGCATCGGTTGTCAAGCAATGCTAGGGGGACAAACACAGACACACAAACACACACACATACATACATATATATACATAAATACGACAGGCTTCTTTATATATATGTAAATATACATACAATGTATATCTATATGTGTGCTTGTGTGTGTGTATGGAGGGAGTATTTATGAATGTATGAGGCAGCTAGAAGAAAGTCTATGTGGTGTCATTTTTAACATACTAGAAGAAAAAGTAGTGAAATCTCCCTCATAGAATAATATGTTCAATTTCGATAATGTAATCGACTCTCTTTAAAAGAGAAATGAGATCATTAGAAACGATGAATTGACCTTAATCGATAGATCACGCTCGATCAGGGCTGATCAGAAAGGACTAAAAAAGACAAACAAAAGAACGGTGCCAATCAATGCAACAGTAAAAAAAAATTGTGTTTTTTTGCCATAAACGAAATAATTCCTCATTGAGGAAAATAAAAATGATATTAAACTAAACGACACGAACAACAAGAATATGATTTTATTATTGACTCAAAATAAAAGAGATGTTACAAGTATTTAATTCTGGTTTACTATTGCCATAAAGCTGTGTTGATTTTTTTTTTTACTTCGTCTTTGCTTTTTGTTTATTTGTTTGTTTGTTAGTAATTTCTATGTGACAATTCCGTTTAAATGTTTATGAACGTAAAATATATATCTCATACATATGTTTGTGTGTGTGTATGGATGCATGGCGTGTGTGAGTGTATGTATATGTTTGTGTATATTTGTGTGTGTGTGTGTGTGTGTGTGTGTGTGTGTGTGTATGTGCGTGTGTGTGTGTGTGTGTCTGTGTGTCTATATTCATCTCCAACAAGGCGGTAATCTGGCAGAAACGTTAGCATGCCGGGCGAAATTCTTAGCGATAGTTTATCTGTCTTATTTTCCGTGTTCAATTCCGCCTAGGCCGCCGACTTTGCCTTTCATCCTTCGG
>NW_021836935.1:0-17500 GCF_006345805.1 Octopus sinensis | reverse complement strand
TCGTAGCTGAAAAAGGCAAAATGATTAATGAAAAATTCCATGATGAAATGAAGGCAGGTGTCAGCACGGCTGTTTAAGGTCTCTGAGTCAACACTGGCCCATCGGTACCACACTTGTGCAGGAATGAAAAGCGACATCTGTGCTACTTATGTTTAACCCATTGCCTGCCATGAGTCCCATTTGGGGATCTGCTAAAAACAGTCTCACTGCCGGTTGTTCGTTGTATTTAAAGTGAATTGCTTATGTATATTCCATTTGCAGAGGTGTGTTTAACAATATTTAGTAGTTAAAATTTGTCGTTATTAGCTCTGGCCAATTCTAGAGGACATTTTATGTCATAAATCGCAATTTTTGAACTACAAAAATATTGACTGCTTTGAATGCTTTTTTTTTTTTTTGCATTTCCTATCTATATCATTCGTTGACATTTCATACATTCGCATTTAATGCTATAGTTTAAAAAAAAACTAAAATGTTTATTATTGCAATCAAATAGAAAACGATAATTATGCTGTTTTACTGCGATCCCCATTAGGGACTTTTCGAAAAATCATAATTTCCAAAATAATTCACATATTAATAAAATCTAAATACTATATGCTATAATTTAAATACTATATACACCTGGCAAAGCCAAAAAACATGAATAAAAAATTTTAGCAGTTAATGGGTTAAGAGAACAGTCAAGCAATGGCATTATTTGGAATACAGCCATCATGTATGCATGTATGTATGTATGTATGTATGTATGTATGTATGCATGCATGTATGTATGTATGTATGTATGTATGTTTATATGTATGTATGTATGTATGCATGTATGTATGTATGTATGCATGCTTGCATGTATGTATGTATGTATGTATGTTTATATGTATGTATGTATGTATGCATGTATGTATGTATGTATGTCATGCATGCATTTGTATGTATGTATGTATGTATGTAGTGTAGGTGCATGCATTATGTATGTATGTTATGTATGATTTAATATGTATGTATGTATGTATGCATGTATGTATGTATGTATGTATGCATGCATGTATGTATGAATGTATGTATGTATTGTATGCATGTATGTATGTATGTATTATGTATGTATGTATGTATGCATGTATGTATGTATGTATGTATGTTTATATGTATGTATGTATGTATGCATGTATGTATGTATGCATGTATGTATGTATGTATGTATGTATGTATGTATGTATGTATGTATGTATGCATGTATGTATGTATGTATGTATGCATGCATGTATGTATGTATGTATGTATGTATGTATGCATGCATGTATGTATGTATGTATGTATGTTTATATGTATGTATGTATGTATGCATGTATGTATGTATGTATGTATGCATGCATGTGTGTATGAATGTATGTATGTATGTATGCATGTATGTATGTATGTATGTATGTATGTATGTATGTATGTATGTATGTATGCATGCATGTATGTATGTATGTATGTATGCGTGCGTGTATGTATGTATGGTCACTTGTGAGCTCTCTCATTAGTCTCACTGGTAACGTGGAATCCAGTATAACCTGTTGCATATTCGAGTCGTCGGCGAGTAAACCGACACCCCACCAGACTAGACTGGTGTGGTGGGTTTCAAGAAACATATGTATCTATGTATATATTTATATATGTATGTATGTATGTATGTATGTATGTATGTATGTATGTATGTATGTATGTATGTATGTATGTATGTATGTATGTATGTGATTACTCTGTTTTATGTCAAGATTTCTTCCCAATAGTGAAAAAGCGGGTTTCTAACCTAGATCCAAGGCTCCTTCATTGGAATTTCAACAACATCAACAGGGTAATTTTTTATTTAGTTTTATTTAGTTGCCAATTTTGTACAAGACATTGTAGATCTTTAGCTGGGCTAAAAAGTCACATTCGATCACAGCACCAGTAATAGTTAAGCTTCGTGCAATGGCCATACCCGATAACGAGGGGCAACCATAATATGTATGTATATGTACCTGCATGTATGTATGTGCAAACAAATGGCCAAGTGGTTTAAGACGTTCATTTCACATTCATGAAATCCCAGACTCAACCACACATGTCATTTTTAGGCAAGTCTCTCAGGTGACCTCATGCTCTTGGGGCAATTGTGGGTAGACAGAAACTGTGTGGAAACCTGTCACACCAACTGTATCTCATACGCAAAGGTACAACTTTCTCAAACACTATCTCACACTGATTTCGCCCCAGGATTACGTTAAGGGTACACGTATCTGTGGAATACTCAACCACCTACAATTCATCGAACAGTTGATCGAAGATCTTAAATACTCGGCATGTAGCTAGTCTCATAATTGTTTGTATTAGAGGAAAGCTAGCAAAGCCACAGTTCTAATATAGCTTATTTAGAGTACGTTTGTTTTGTGGAGCACGTTTCCTCTCCTGGCTATTTTCATGGGAATTGATTTTAGCTCTGCAAGCAAAGGAAACACAGTCTTTGGTTGTCTCTTGCGGCAACACCCACGTAGTTAAAATAGACAAAACCGCATGACAAAGAATAGAAAATTAAAATCAGAAGGCATTTCTTCCTTCATTAGTTGCTAAGACTCTTCCACCACTCACACACCTTTACATACAAACACCGGAGTACTGCTTACTGTTTGGGGCGGGCGGTGCTTCTATAAGCATGTATTTTTCTGAAGAATTCTATAAAGTATGGATGTATTATCTATTAATATTTTCCTATTTAATGTGGCAAGCTGGCAGAATCGTTACCGCACCGGAAAATGCTTAACGGTATATCTTACGACACTACGTTCTGAGTTCAAATGCCGCCAGAACCAACTGTGCGTTTCAGCCTTTCGGAGTCAATAAAATAAGTACCAGTCGAACACTAGGGATCGATATAATCAACTTATCTTCTCTGAAATTGCTGGCCTTTTGTGAAAATTTGGAACTGGTTTTTCCCTGTCTAGCTTCGTTTTATAGTGTGTGCTGTAGTCTGTTGCGATTGCTCCTTGTAAATGCATGGTGAGCCAACGAAAGAGAGAGCTATACTTGTCTGGCCAATATCAAAGTTTGTTCATGAAGTTTGTAACATTCACTTTTACAGTAAAATTTATAAATTATGCTGGTCATCTGAAGCTTCTTCTGGAATTTACATGCTTGTAGTATGCTATTGATAAGGTGGCTTTTGATCTTAACATTTTTGTGGTATATTTTAATGTCAGTTAATGGCTTTAGTATGAAACATTTTGTACTTCGTTTCATGAGATTCTCGATAATGGGGTCGTTTATTCTATAACGAGCATACATTTGATTCAAAGAATACACTTAGTATGTAATATGTGTATATTTAGTAAAGGTAGTGTGTAAAGTATTTGTTGCGTTATATTTCTGTCTATATTCATTAGTAATATGCTCCACAAGTTTGTTTAAAAATATGCTGTTAATTAATGGTTATAGAGGTGCTTTCTGAGTGCCCCGGGGACAAGTCGCCGGGATTGGATGGTCTACCTTACAAATTTTATAAGAGTATGCCAGACTTGTTCGGGAACATACTGGCCAGTTTTTACGCGAATTGGCAGCAGAATGGGAGAATTTCCAAATCTGTGAACCGAGAAGTTGTGACACTGATCAGGAAAGACCCGAGCAAGGGGGATAATTTTAGGCCCATAACTCTACTAAACACAGAGTTAAAGATTTTGGCCAAGGTGTTAGCCAAGAGAATGAGGATTGTCGTAGGCGACCCGGTTGGAGAGGCGCAGACATGCGCCATCCCAGGAAGGACGATATTCGACAACCTTCATCTCATACGCTACACCATAGAGAGGGTGGGTAAAGTTCCTGGCAAAGGTGGGGCAATGGTAAATTTAGACCAATCTAAGGCATTCGATAGGGTCGACCATCGGTATCTGGCGGCGGTCCTCCGGGCAATCGGATTGGGCTCGATTTTCCGAGGCTGGATCGAAGCTTTATATTGTAACATCGAATCAGTCGTCTGGGTGAATGGGTTCTTCTGGAGCCCATTCGCTACTGAACTTTCGGTTCGTCAGGGCTGCCCCTTGTCCCCGCTCCTATATGTGCTGGCTCTCGAGCCCCTACTGCGGAGATTGGGGACGTTGGGGAGGGGGAAACCCGCGTGATCTATGTTATGGTAGAAGTGTAACGGCATATGCAGATGATGTTACCATCATCGTGTCTGATGAAGGGCAGCTACCTCGTGTAGAAGACACTGTCAAAGGATACGAAGCGGTGGCAGGGGCAGAAATTAACCAGGAAAAATCAGTTGGCTTGCAACTCGGCACCTGGCGTGGCAAGTCTATGCCTCCTAATTGCGTCGTCAGACGTTGAACGGAGGGCCCGGTTAAGCTGCTCGGGGTCTGGTTTGCATCAGAACTCCAGGTGGAGAAAAACTGGAGCGAAGTAACAAGTAAAGTGACAGCCAAAACCTAGACCTGGTCTGGGAGGACATTATCCTTGCTAGGAAGGGCCGAGGTCACACAGATATTTATGCCCCGGTTTGTGGTTGAACAAGCTGGAAAGGATCCTTTTCTGCTTTTTGTGGAAGGGGAAAACCACCTCTTGTGAGGCGCTCCATTTGTTGTCAGAAACTGTTAAAGGGTGGACTGGAGATGCCTTGGCTGATGATGCGCAAATATGCGTTGAGGCTGAGACACCTCCGGTGCTACCTGGATGGTGAGCAGGTATGGTCACCGCATGCCAAGCAACTTTTTTCACAATTGGAGTCCCTTCGGGACTTAAGCACGTGGATCAGGCGGAGGCCTAAGATAGGGGAATGGCAGAGAGAGTGCAGACAAGCACTCAGTCTGTTCTCCCGAGCGAGCAGTACCGGCAGTGAGGTTACCACTGCAGAATTTTATAGAGGGTTGGTAGAGTGTAAGTCTGATGACGTCCTGGAGGAGACCCTGGGCTTTGACGATGAACAACTAACCGGCCTGTTCGCGAGGACATTCGGGCCGAGGTCCCTGGATAATTTCCAGAAATCCATGGCTTGGTTGTGCTATCGTTCGGCGTTACCAGTTCGGGAGAGGTTGTCCAGACACGGTTATAACCCCCCACCACATGTCCGATGTGCGTGCGCGTCAGTGAAACTGTTGCGCACGTATTCGTACATTGTGGAGAGTTGAGGAGGTTGGTGACCTATGTCAAACAACTGATGTCAGATGAGGAAAGAGTACGCTTTCGATTGAGTCCATAGTTAAGATCATACTGCCTCCCTCCTTTAACAAGGAAAGGAAGGCAGCCGTTTTCTGCGTAGTAGCCATACTGAAAGAGACAGTGTGGCGAACAAGAGCAAAAGAGATTGAGACAGGTCACTTCATCTCCGGACAGGGGTTGGAAAGTTGGTTCAACTTCCGCCTCGTGAGGAAGATCCGTCTGGAGAGAAAGTACCTGCCTCATAGCGTGTATGAGAAAAGATGGGAAAATGTAGTAAGAAAGTTGCGTATGTATGGGGCCGTGCTGGTGTTGCTGGTCAATGAAGAAGAAGGCGGAAAACAATTTCTCTCGGCCGAATAATAAAGGGAAAATATGTAGTTTCGAAACTGGCGGGTTGGAATAGAACTTGGAGGGAAAGTTATATAAAATTTAATATTTTTAGTGGTAAGTAGCTTGCTAACCAACCATACGGTTGCGGGTTCAGTCCCACTGCGTGGCATTTTGGGCATGTGTCTTCTGCTATAGCCCCGGGCCGACCAATGCCTTGTGAGTGGATTTGGTAGACGGAAACTGAAAGAAGCTTGTCGTATATATGTATATATATGTATATGTGTGTGTGTTTGTGTGTCTGTGTTTGTCCCCCTAGCATTGCTTGACAACCGATGCTGGTGTGTTTACGTCCCCGTCACTTAGCGGTTCGGCAAAAAGAGACCGATAAAATAAGTACTAAAGGTGGTGCTCCAGCATGGCCGCAGTCAAATGACTGAAACAAGTAAAAGAGTAAAAGAGTATACATTCATTAAAATGTTTAAACCTTAACGTTTTTATCATCCTGACCCTCATATTGTAATCACAACAGCATGGACCCCCCCTCCCCTGTAAGACTGTCCATTGTTAGTCCCCGACCCCACCTTGTTGTTATATCTATGTATGACATTATAGGTAAATAAAAAAATGTTCCGTGTTTGTCTAGCCTTAGATTGGCATTGAGTCAAGCCGCCGCACTTTACGTCCGCTCGCGGACATGCTCGCTTTACTTACTTGGAGACATGTGACTGCAAACAGGACATATCAGCGAGCTGGTAGAAACGTTAGCACGCCGGGTAAAATGCCTAACGGTATTTCGTCTGTCGCTACGTTCTGAGTTCAAATTCCGCCGAGGTCGACTTTGCCTTTCATCCTTTCGGGGTCGATAAATTAAGTACCAGTTACGCACTGGGATCGATATAATCGACTTAATCCGTTTGTCTGTCCTTGTTTGTCCCCCTGTGTTTAGCCCCTTGTGGGTAGTAAGAAATAGGTATTTCGTCTGTCGCTACGTTCTGAGTTCAAATTCCGCCGAGGTCGACTTTGCCTTTCATCCTTTCGGGGTCGATTAAATAAGTACCAGTACGCCACTGGGGTCGATATAATCGACTTAATCCGTTTGTCTGTCCTTGTTTGTCCCCTCTGTGTTTAGCCCCTTGTGGTAGGTAGTAAAGAAATAGGTATTTCGTCTGTCGCTACGTTCTGAGTTCAAATTCCGCCGAGGTCGACTTTGCCTTTCATCCTTTCGGGGTCGATTAAATAAGTACCAGTTACGCACTGGGGTCGATATAATCGACTTAATCCGTTTGTCTGTCCTTGTTTGTCCCCTCTGTGTTTAGCCCCTTGTGGGTAGTAAAGAAATAGGTATTTCGTCTGTCGCTACGCTCTGAGTTCAAATTCCGCCGAGGTCGACTTTGCTTTTCATCCTTTCGGGATCGATTAAATAAGTACCAGTTACGCACTGGGGTCGATATAATCGACTTAATCCGTTTGCCTGTCCTTGTTTGTCCCCTCTGTGTTTAGCCCCTTGTGGGTAGTAAAGAAATAGGTATTTCGTCTGTCGCTACGTTCTGAGTTCAAATTCCGCCGAGGTCGACTTTGCCTTTCATCCTTTCGGGGTCGATTAAATAAGTACCAGTTACGCACTGGGGTCGATATAATCGACTTAATCCGTTTGCCTGTCCTTGTTTGTCCCCTCTGTGTTTAGCCCCTTGTGGGTAGTAAAGAAATAGGACATATTCTTGTAATGTTATAAGCTTTCCTTCAATTAACCTTGTATGTTAACGCATTACCTCGAGTAATAAAAGTTATGACTTATTACAAGCATCTTGTGAATTTCTATTTTCTTGTTGTTGCGAACATGATGGTGACTCCTGCTTCTCATACTGACTAAATTATAGTGTTATTAAGCCAACGTTACCACCAAAAATGGATAACCCTGATATCACTATTACCCCCATTATAACTAGTATATTGTCTATCTATCTAGTGCATATCATATATTTGTGCTCAGGTATCATTTTGAATTTTAATATATCTAAATAGAAAGTGGCAAACGCGTATCTAAGAGGAGAAAGCAAAGCTACTCCATCTTTTTGTTTATATACCTTACATTCATTTCTTTATTGCCCACAAGGGGCTAAACATAGAGGGGACAAATAAGGACAGACAAAGGGATTAAGTCGATTACATCGACCCCAGTGCGTAACTGGTACTTAATTTATCGACCTCGAAAGGATGAAAGGCAAAGTCGACCTCGGCGGAGTTTGAACTCAGAACGTAACAGCAGACAAAATACCTATTTCTTTACTGTCCACAAGGGGCTAAATACAGAGAGGACAAACAAGGACAGACAAAGAGATTAAGTCGATTATATCGACCCCAGTGCGTAACTAGTACTTAATTTATCGACCCCAAAAGGATGAAAGGCAATGTCGACCTCGGCGGAATTTGAACTCAGAACGTAGTGGCAGACGAAATACCTATTTCTTTACTGTCCACAAGGGGCTAAACACAGAGAGGACAAACAAGGACAGACAAAGAGATTAAGTCGATTATATCGACCCCAGTGCGTAATTGGTACTTAATTTATCGACCCCGAAAGGATGAAAGGCAAAGTCGACTTCGGCGGAATTTGAACTAGAGCGTAGCGGCAGACGAAATACCGCTAAGCATTTCGCCCGGCACGCTAACGTTTCTGCCAGTTCGCCGCCTTATATAGCTTACATTATGGGCAGCGAAAAGTTACTTCGGTTGTGTTGATTCCTTGCATATCTTTAATTATTTGGCTGGTATTATAGGGTGACTATATTTTTGGAGTTTATATAGATCATCTGATGTGATTTCGATTGTTTCTGCAACTGGATTTAACTGGAATAGTCGTATTTTCAATATACCATGTCTAACTTATAAGTTGTTTACCCATATATACAAATATAATATACATACACATACACACACACACATACAGTTACACTCACGTTATACATACATCCACAAACATACTCACAGAGGCTCTCTTGTTTTTATCATTACTACCGTCACAGCCATCGTCATCATCATCATTATTATCATCATCACTACAGCTACCACCACTACCACTATCACCAAATCCACCACCACCACCACTACCATCATCATCATCATCATCATCATCATCGTCATCATCATCATCATCATCATCATCATCATTCATATGTTTATATATAATATGTATATTGTCGAATGTTATATATATATATGTTTTATGGCAATCACTCGCATACACACGTCCACTCACATACACGTGTACACATATGCATACACATACATACACACACACGCACGCACGCACACACGCGCGCACACACACACACAGATACACACACACACACACACGCTCACACGTCCAGATTCACGCTCCACAATCTCCTAATTCATTCTTTTCACATTTTCAGTCATCTCCCCCGTCCATTCCACCTACATCAACACCGCCAGAATCATAAACGCAACCACCACCACCACCACCAGCACTACCACCACCAAAAGCACTACCACCACCACCAGCACTACCACCACCAAAAGCACTACCACCACCACCACCAGCACTACCACCACCACCACCAATACCACCACCACCACCACCACACCACCACCACCGTCCCCACCATTTCCACCACCACCACCAGCACTACCACCACCAATACCACCACCACCACCACCACCACACCACCACCACCGTCCCCACCATTTCCACCACCACCACCAGCACTACCACCACCAATACTACCACCACGACCGCCGCCGCCACAATCACCACCACCACCACCACCACCACCACTACTGCCAGCATCACCATCGCCACCACCACTACACTACCACCACCGTCAACATCACCACCACCACCGCCACCACCACCACTATCATCACAATCACCACCATCACCCCCATCATCGCCACCACTACTACCACCAGCATCGCCACCTCCACCACCACCATCGCCGCCACCACCACCATCGCCGCCATCACCACCATCGCCGCCATCACCACCACCCTTCATCATCATCATCATCATCATCATCATCTCATCATCATCATCATCATCATTACAAAACGTCAGCAGTAATAACAGCCACAACAACAACAACAACAACAAAAGCATGAGTAACAACAACAGCAGCAAAAACAGCAACAACAGCAACAACATCAACAATATCGACAACAACAACAACAACAAGCAACAGCAGCAGCAGTTACAACAACAGCAACAACAACAAAAACCTACCAACTGTAACAATTGTTTGAAAATCGAGTAATCTACGTAAAACCATTGGAATTATCGATAAAAATGAAAGGAGGAAAAACAAAATTTATATAAATCCCAGCTAAATAAATACATAAATAACGCGTGGTTATTGTTTAACACCAGGCCAGACCTAACCGAGTAGACATATGACTAATGAGTTTCAACCATGATCATCCTGTTTCTCCCTTTATATAATATATATATATATATATATATATAATTATATATATATATATATATATAGTTAATCCAAACAAGAAAACACAGAAAAAAAAAAACACAGCAACGCAGAGGACGTGGAACAATTAAAGTATTATTTGACGCTCAGGAAAGAAGGGAAGAAGGTTTAACGTTTCGAGCGGAGCTCTTCGTCGGAAACAAAGGAGAAGGAAAGATCCCGAGAAGGAAGACAGAGGAAAAAATATTTTGCTGGTGGTGCTCAAGAGATCATATATATATATATATATATAGATATATAATATATATATATATATATAAATATATATATTATATATAAATCTTATGTATCTTAGGACCACAGAATCGATGTGTTCTTTTTACCAGAGAGTTAGAGTATGATTTGAGGGAGATTTGGGTGTTATCTCTAGCAGATCGAGTTACTCATTGAAGCAAGCATCTCTCATTAACTGCCTTCTTTGTCCCTCTAGTGTGTGTGTGTGCGTGTGTATGTGTGTATGTACGTATGTATGTGTATATTCATCTATCCAGCCCACCTCTCTCTCTCTCTCTCTATATATATATATATATATATAAACAAACACACATATATACAAATGCCTATACTATACAATATATATATATAGTGTGTGTGTGTGTGTGTGTGATAAGCACTTCCCCAACAACATCACCGTAGAAAACCAATAAAAGAATCAAAGAATAAAAGAATATTATTCATCTGCAACGACTAAAATTATAGCTGAAAGCCAAAACATATATAACACCCTTTCCCCCTCCTCATCGCACACAAATACAAATGCCGGCACTCGAGGCGCATGCGTACGTTCACTCTCATTAAGCAATTTTCATGTTATGCTGTTTCTTCATCTGTGTTGTAGCACTCTCGTAGTGGGCGGCAAATGCCATCGGCAACACCAAACTGGGTGCTTAGAGCGGTTGTGATTTTTGTTAAAAGAAAGATATTTAAACCAGGTTCAATACCTATATTTTAAACGCAATTTTCCCAAACAAAAGAAATTGTTGCTGAGTTGCATTTGAAAAATCATTTCAATCTAAAGGCAGTCTCTTACATTAGTTGAATAAGTATAGGCGCAGGAGTGACTGAGTGGTAAGTAGCTTGCTAACCAACCACATGGTTCCGGGTTCAGTCCCACTGCGTGGCCGACCAATGCCTTGTGAGTGGATTTAGTTGATTTGGTAGACGGAAACTGAAAGAAGCCTGTCGTATATATGTATATATATATATATGTATGTGTTTGTGTATGCTGGTGTGTTTACGTTCCCGTTACTAAGCGATTCGGCAAAAAGAGACCGATAGAATAAGTACTGGGCTTACAAAGAATAAGTCCCGGGGTCGATTTGCTCGACTAAAGGCGGTGCTCCAGCATGGCCGCAGTCAAAATGACTGAAACAAGTAGAAAAAAGAAAAGAAAAAAAAGAAAAGTATAGACCAGTGGTTCTAAACTGAGGGTCCATGTGGCCCCTAAGGGTTTTCCTATAAGTTTTCTGGGGTTCCACAGAACAAAATAGAATAGTAAATTGGGGGCCCACAATAGCATTGTAAGGCTAGGGTTTCTTTCTTTAATATATCCCACAGTTGAACCTTACTCAAGCTAATGTGTGAGAAATAAAATAGGAATTTTGAAAGAAGTATCTATAAGACTGGTTTTTAAGCACCGAATGGCCGTGGGGGTTCACCAGAATGAAAGAGTAATCAAAGGGGTCCATACATAAAAAATGTTTGAAAGCCCCTGGTATAGATAGTGCTTTTTCTCGAAAATAGAATCTGCTTGTATACAAATGGAATAATATGAACAACACATAGCTTCCCATTATTTTTTGTGCGGGCGTGCAGGTGTGCGTGCGTGCGGGCGGGTGTGCGTGCGGGCGGGTGTGCGTGCGGGCGTGCGGGTGTACGTGCGGGCGTGCGGGTGTGCGTGCGGGCGTGCGGGCGTTCTTGTGTGTGTGGTTTATACCTGTGATTATTGGTGTACTGGGATATGTAACACACTGCCTAAATATCAGTCATGAGAAATTAGGCTTATCAAAACCGGAAAGGAGAAAGCTGATTCGAAGACTGCAGATCTAACCCATTACTGGAACTGTAAAAATCTGTAAAACGTTCCAAAAGTTTATCATTTAAGTATATATGAGCTTGTCTAGATATCCAAGAACATGGATGAGAAGACATACATATAACAAAACATAAAAATCTTGCACGTATACATACATGTATACAAAAATACCCTGTTGGTGTTGTTGAAATTCCAATGAAGGAGCCTTGGATCTAGGTAAGAAACCAGCCCATTCTCTAAACGTGAGTATTTAGACGTAAGTATAAGAGTGAAATCGTATCTAGAAGTGGGCATGAGGCCGAGTGGTTTGTGCGTGTATTAATGCAATGTATATATGTGTATAGATGTGTGCAAGTTTGGGGATGTAATGACATTGGTTAACAAGACTGCGGTGTGTGCGTGTGTCCTTGTGTAGACGTAAACCGACTTGTGAGAAAGTTTGAGGGGGCGCGAGCGTGAGTAAATGAAGATATTGGTGAAGTAAATAGGACAACAAGAGCAATGTGTAGGTGTTATTGATGTGTGTGTAAGTGTATAGCAAAAGTACGTAGGAGTGTGAAAACGCTTTTTTTTTTTAAGAAAGAGGAAAGGTTAAAACTAAAATTTGAAAGGGAAATGCAGGAATTTTTATGAGGAAAGGAAAAGTCAAAGAGACTGATTGCCTAACAATGATAAAAGGGTCGAAATTATATAACAATGATAAAAGAATCGAAGAACTTAGTAGAGTGTCTAGAACAGTGGTTTTCAACCAGGGTTCCGCCAGTACAGTCCAGGGGTTCCGCAAGAAGTTACAAAACTGCTAAAATCGGCAGTAATTTTTAATTCTCCTGTGCAGATGTGTGCATAAGACTATTAAATTATTGCACAGGTGTTCCTCGAGCCAGTGGAATGTTTCCTTGGGGTTCCGCTCCAGCAAAAAGTTTGAAAAGCACTGCTCTGGAAGGTGATAAGAGTCTAGTAAAATTCACGAAGGAGATGAGATAATTCTGATAAAAAAGCTGAAAGAACCTACGGAGAAGAAATAATTATGATGAACAGGTAAAAAGTCAGACATGATGTACGTGGTGAAAATTTTTTTAAAATGGCGGTGAGGAGAGAATTTATCTTTTCTGACAAAAAAAGTGTGTGTAATTACAGGAGGAACATAAGTAGAGTGCATGGGAGGGGTAGGATGCTAAGTTGTTCAACAAGCTAAAGAGCTGGTAGCGATCAAGCAGAGGTGACAAGTGAAGGTAGGGAGGGAAGGAGTTCGATTCCAAGCAGCGACCTGAACAACAACAACAACAATAATAATAATAATAATAATAATAATAATAATAATAATAATAATAATAATAATAATAATAATAATAATAACAATAATAATAATAATAATAATAATAATAATAATAATAATAATAATAATAACAACAACAACGACAGCAACAGCAACAATAATAATAACATCGAAAAATACCTTAGGAATGAGAACCCAGGTTCGAAATTTTCCCCAAGACACCTTATATCAGCCGAAATGTGTTAACAGCAAACAAGATGAGAACAAATATCCGTCGAATGTAAATAATGTAAATAATGTACATAATTCCTCATCTCTTAAATACAGAACTGTATGTATATGTACATTTATAACAATACAAGCACACACACACACACACCACATATATATATATATATATGCACTCACACACACACACACACACACATATGTACAGACATATACTTACATCCAAATACCTACATGTATATACACATATAATATAACAAATATGTATACGGACTTATGGTGAAGCTTATGGCTTATGGATATAAACGTAGAGCCGGTCTATAATGCTGAAAAGTAAACATTTTTATCATACTGAACCTGCCAACTGGATTATAAACGAAAAATTAATGAATCTTATATAATAATGAAAAAATAAAAGCAATATCTAACATAGAGGCAAACAGGAATACATAGACGTTTTGAGGTGTAAAACTACACTACCATGCGGTCATTAGAGGGTAACAACTTCAAAAATATGTAAAAAAAAAAAAAAAAAGTAATTCAAGCATTAGATATGGTATGGTAGATTGGAATGTTATACATCAGTAGGTAAAAAGTTATTTTTACAAATAGCAGAATGTCTTAATATGATGTAATACATTATCTATTACTAAGGTGAAACCAAATTATGGTTAACAGGTAGGGAATGATTTAGGTTATAAAGTTTATTACAGTAGGTTTAAAAATTAAGTGTAAGGTTAAGTATAGGGACGATTTGTATCGAAGGTGCTAACACCAATGGGTAATAAATATTTTTACAAATAGCAGAACGTCTGAATATGGTCTAATATGTTATCTATCACTAAAGTGAGAACAAATTATAGTTAACAAAGTGGGGAAATTATTCAATTATATTGATCTAGGTAGTAAAATGTCTGGATCAATAATACGTAATAAATAGTCCAGGCATTGAATATGGGTATAATAGACTGGAATGTTGTACATCAATGGGTAAAAAGTATTTTTTACAAATAGCAGAATCTCTGAATATGGTTTAAAATATTATCTATTACTAAGGTGAAACCCAATAACGGTTAAACGAGGTAGGGAATTATTCATTTGTATTGATGTAAATTATAAAATTTATTGGTGTAGGTGTAGTAAGTTTAAGGTAAGATATAGCTAGCACATGAGAACGAATTGAATTAAAGTGTTGGCATTAAAGAGTAATAAATATTTTCACTAATATCTGAATGATGAATATAGTCTAATACATAATCTGTACTAAAGTGTACATAAAATTATGGTTAAACCAGGTAGGGAATTATTCAACTGCATTGATCTAGGTTATAAATTTTATTAGCGTAGGTGTAATAATTCAGTGTAAGTTTAGGTATATATATAGGAATGATTTGTATTTAAAGTGTTGATAACTTATAATCAATACATCACGCTAATTGATAATATTCGATTTAATTTTATGAATAGGGAATGCCTCAAACACACAGAGCCCACACCATTCAACACCACCTTTATATGGTTGTGCATTACGTAGATTAGACCAAGCAAGTCTAAACTGAAACTACTATCAGTGAGAGAATGTAAAAACTTAGCTAGAGATGTACTATTAACTTTTTCTTTATGCCTAAATATAAATTTATGATTATGCTAGCGAAGTTTGCATGAGAAAGAGGACGAACTAAAATAAAAATAGCCTTTTCCAAGAGTGGGAATGGATCAGTTATACACTATATTTTTCTTAAGGCACTAGTTATTAGGGGGACACAGTAATTTATTATGACAGTTACATAGAGCAATGTTAACCTGAATATTAATAGGTATGATGGGTTCAGCTTGACAATCATTTAATAGTTCTATTATTAGGATCGGGTACATTAATACGATTATTTGCAGGAGATGTTATATTGCAGATATTTGGGTGGCTAAGAGTTGTAGTCTTAGATGGACGGTCAGTTATTACTCTTTTTACTCTCTTTTACTTGTTTCAATCATTTGACTGCGGCCATGCTGGAGCACCGCCTCTAGTCGAGCAACTCGACCTCGGGACTTATTCTTTGTAAGCCTAGTACTTATTTTATCGGTCTCTTTTGCCGAACCGCTAAGTTACGGGGACACAAACACACCAGTATCGGTTGTCAAGCAATGCTAGGGGGACAAACACAGACACACAAACATACACGCACACATATATACGACGGGCTTCCTTCAATTTCCGTCTACCAAATCCACTCACAAGGCTTTGTCCAAGGTGCCACACAGTGGAACTGAACCCGGAACCATGTGGTTGGTAAGCAAGCTACTTACCACAGAGCCACTCCTGTAATATTATAAATTGCATCGTTTAATTTACTATATATTTAACTTGGATAAATATTTAGCAATATTAGTTATGGTAGAATATGCCAGTTTAACTAAGTGGCTATCGAAAATTTTATCATGCCGGCTAGATTTAAAAAGTGTTTATCTAAAGTTTGACATGAGTCACATCAGAGGCAACATTTATACTGAAGGATGGATTGAACGACAAAATATTCCCATGCAAACTATTTTTATTTTTATTTTTAAGCATATTCAGATTAGATGTGTTAGGGTATAAAATAATACAGTTCTATATTCAAGAGATGAGGAATTATGTGCATTATTTACATTATTTACATTCGACGGATATTTGTCCTCATCATGTTCGTTGTTTGACACAATGTTTCGGCTGATATACCTCCCAGCTTTCTTCAGGTGTCTTGGGGAAATTTCGAACCTAGGTTCTCATTCCTAAGGTATTTTTCGATGTTATTATTATTGTTGTTGCTGTTGTTGTTATTATTATTATTATTATTAGTAGTAGTAGTAGTAGTAGTAGTAGTGTAGTAGTAGTAGTAAGTAGTAGTAGAGTAGTAGTAGTGTAGTAGTAAGTAGTAGTAGTAGTAGTAGTAGTAGTAGTATATATATACATATATATTGTATATATACATATAATATATATGTATATATATATATTAATATATATATATATATTATATATATGTGTATGTATATGTATGTTCTATATATATATATATATATATATAATTATTTATATATATATATAGAGAGAGAGAGAGAGAGAGAGAGAGGAGAGCAATAGAAAATGGAGGGGATCAATAGGTGGTTCATCAACTTTTAGACATAATATTATGACAACTTATTTATTTACTAAAAATGACAATTACAAGAATATATATACATGTTACCTTCACCCATTTAGTACACTCGGTAATGTAATTGCAATGCAATAAAAAAAGCACTTGTGTATTAATAATTGGGTATTCTACAAGCAGTATATTGGATAGATATTATCCTTTAGTTGGTTGGATTCACAACTTCTTTCTTGGAATATATATATATATACAGGGAGACTTTACGAAAAAAAGAACAAAAGACGAAGACAGGTGGTGTACAAAACAAACAGATGTATTAGTATAACGCTCAGGAATAGAAAAATCTTTTATGTTTCGAGCCCACGCTCTTCTACAGAAAGGGACACGGAAAAAAACAAGGAGAGAAACAGGGAGAGAGAAAAATGTGTGTGTAGTGTGGCTAACGATCTATCATGCCGACTAGTCATATATAGTCATATATGTATATATATATATTATATTATATATTATATACATATATGTATTATATATATATATATATATATATATATATATATATATATATATATATATATATTATATATAGCGCATGCGATAGTGTGGTCCTGGGCTCTATGCACAAGGAAAAAAAGGGTGGGATAGTCACGACTGGAATTCCTTCCTTTAATTTAAGCTCCGCACGACCAGGGTTGACATGGTGCTTGAAACAATATCTAACAACAACGATAACTACAACAGCATTGCACCAGCAGTAGTAGAAACCAATATCATGTTATATTCCCCTTCTTTCAATCACTTTATCTAAATCGAAGCTGCCGATCGATATTTA